>NC_142178.1:14492500-14792500 GCF_026936395.1 Plectropomus leopardus
AAAGCAGCAAATGAACCGTTACATCTCTACGTCCCATGCCTCGCATAACAACTGTATTCATCATCTAAAATTGGTAAATTCATAAATTACCTCTGAAAGCCGAAGCAAACACATATACACACGAAAGATGAAAAAATAATTAATAATGTGATTTAATTTTGGGAATCTTACATATCAGAATAAAGACCTCTGATTAATCCAAGGACCAAAAAACATTTGCACATACTCCATTCAGGCTCATTAAGAGTTGAGCTCCTGTTTAATCTCTTGCAAAGGTCAGAATCAACAGACCAGTGAATCTGCACTTTGCAACTGGAGGGGTGACTCTGCACTACAATTCACTGCACAAGACGACTTGTGGGTTTGTCCTCCTTGTTTTCACACCTGCACATGAATCACAGGTTAAATAGCTATGGTTTTTGGGAATTCTCTCATAATACCAGATCACATTCTCAGAGCAAATTCAAATCCAAATGTTTCCTATAACTCATTGTACTGCTGCCTTTCCTTGTGTCTTAGCCTTTATAATGTGTGGGGGTCATCCCCATGTTTCCAGGGTCCCATCCCTCTTGGTATAAAGGGCTAGTTTTGCAGTTCAACATTGCAAAAGAAGAAAGGGTGATGGCAATTAAAGTGCAATTTGAATGTTAAAATTTGTTTAGCCATTGTGGAGAGATAGAGTCAAATCTTACCCACAAATTTGAGAGTGTAGGTTTCAAGGAATATAACATCAGCATGCTTTCAGCTGCAGGTGGGTGATTTCAACATATAGAGTGCTGCAGGGATGACAATTTTTTTGTAGGCCAGCAGGGAGGATAGCATCGCCCCTTGTATAGAGGTCAATGGGAGTTTTCCATTGAAAGTTGCAAAAAAATGTTTATGATACTTACACACTTTGTTCAGAAAGATTATCCTCACAAATGAGCACCTTTTTTAAATGATTTTGGAAACATACATGCAGTTGCATTAGGCTAAAAACAAACTACACCGTGGTCACATGACTAAAATGCCACCACTACAACCACACTGTAAAGCTGTGTTTAGTGTGATGATGTGTGATGATTCTGTAGTTTTGTATTGCCACTCGCTAGCAACTGTCTTTTTAAGACATGTAAAAGCTTCAAAATTCATAAGCAGAGTATTTACAGATGTATCTTGTGTTGTATCACAAAAAGTGAAACTCTCTTAACCTATGTTAACCACAGACCTTACTTCAAGCATTTAACCAAAAACCTATCGAAACACCAATAGACTTCAAGAGGAAGGAACCGTCAGTGCTAAAATGCTAATTCATTTGCTGGTTTGAGAACTCATTCCTGCAGCACTCTACAACAACAAAAACATTGCTGAAAATATAAAACACTTTGAAAGATCTTCTTAGTCAGTTATTAAGAGGATATTGAGTAGATGAACATAGGACCCTGGGAAGATAGATACACTCACAAATGTATGTGTGTGTGTGTGTGTGTGTGTGTGTGTGTATGTCACATTGTCACACACACAATGACAGAATATCATCAAAATGATAGTTTAACCCACTTTGGAGCCTTGAGACCAGTTCGGGAAATGGGTTTTATTCTTTAAAGAGCCAGCATTTTTCCCACACTTTGTCACCATCATCATCATCATCATAATCATCATCCTAACCATTGTCATCATCATTATCATTATATCATACAAAATGGCACAATACTGTATCCATAACAACAAAATATAAAGACAAATATTAAGACAGGTCATTTTGCACAACATACTGTCATAAAGTACAACACATATGACTTCACTATGTAGGTTTCATTTATAAAAATAAAAATAACTTTTACAATAAAAACATGGTTCCACTGTGCTGTTCTGTTCTGTTTGGACCTCTCTGTGTGTTGAAGCTGTGGGTGGTGGTGTGTTTTGAAAGATGCTGCACGTAAAGCTCATCCTGGGAAAGCCTTTCCAAGCAGTTACACCGAGAGCGTTTAAGCCAGTGAACCATGCAGCAATGGTCTATGTGTTTTAAATTTATGTACAATATAGTAAAAAAAAAAAAAGTGTGTACATAAAGATGGAGTCCATCATACATATCTTCTAGTGTCCCTCTTGCACAGTATCTTTTTGAACGACCTCCTAAAGTCGTTGTTGAAGATGGTGTAAATGATGGGGTTTAGTGCACTGTTGCAATAGCCAAACCAGAAGAAGAACTTGAACAGGGTTTCTGGTACCGGGCAGGACTTGCACAGCGTCATAAGCATGTATGTAAAGAAAAAGGGGAACCAGCAGATGACAAACACTCCAATGACCACGGCCAGGACGAAGGTGAAGCGTTTCTCCCGGTTCTGTCGGCCCTTCCAGCGGCTGCCCTTGGTGCTTGGCGCCCGCTTTTGGACCCCATCGTCACCTGGTTTGATTTGACACAGTTTAGTTTTCCCCTTGGCCGCTTTCTTTTTGATCGAGCAGGGATTGTTCACTTTGTGGTCAGAGGAGGACGACTCCTCGAGGTCCACCCCGTTGACCTCACCCTTCTCCTCATCTGCTCCTCCAACTCCCTCCTTCAGCTCAATGTCCCGCTCGCCGTTCAGCTTCTCGTGGCAGAGGTGGTCCTCTGCATCGCCTGCGCCCACACCGTTCTGCTTCTGGTTGGCGGCAGTGACAGTGGCCGTCTTGGGCATCTCAGTCCGCTTCCTGTCTCCAGGTGGCGCCCGCGTTCTCTTTTTAGCAATCTGGTAGATCCGCACGTAGACCAGGACCATGATGACGCAGGGGAGGAAGAAGGAGCCGATGCAGGAGGAGATGACGTACCATTTGTCTTCATTGATCTGACACACACGTTCATTGTCGTTGTGTCCTTTTTTCATGGTGATTAGAGGAGGGAAGGAGATGACTGCCGCGATGACCCACACGATAAAGATGATGCACTTAATGCGCCGCGGCGTCCTCTTCAGGTTGTACTCGATGGCCTGTGTGATGGACCAGTAGCGGTCCAAGCTGATGGCACAGAGGTGGGCGATGGAGGCAGTGCAGAAAAGAACATCAAGTGCCAGATAAATCTCACACCACACCTTGCCAAAGTACCAGTATCCCATGAGCTCATTGGCCAAGGAGAAAGGCATCACCAGGGTAGCCACCAAAATGTCTGCCGATGCCAGAGACACCAGAAACAAGTTCTGTGGAGCCCTCAGAGCCCGGCTTGTAAACACAGCTATGACCACCAGCACGTTGCCAAACACTGTGAGCAGGATCATCATCCCCACCAGCACGGTGAGCGGCAGGGAGACCCGCAGGCTGTAAGGGGGCACATCTGGAAGAGTCTGGTTGGTCTCGTTGTCAAACCCCATTGGAGCGGATCGGCCCACTTCTCATGTGAGTTCACCTGAGGTTAACAAATACCATCACAAGGAAGGACAGAGCTAGTAGCTCACGGCAGGGTTGAGAAAGGAAGGGACTGAATCACTCCTCAGAGGCTTTCCTGGATTTTTCTCTTTCATCATCTCCTCAAGGAGAAGCTCTTGATATTTATGAGTCTCTTAGTTTATCTAAAAACATGAACATAATTGAGGAGAAAAAAATCAGATGCTATTTGCACTTTAATATCAATCATGCCAAGCCTTATTACTATTATAATAAACTTGAGCATTATGTGAGCTCTTTTCCCGTAAAAACACTGAGAAAAAAGGCATATAAAGTGCGATATAATCTTACCTGAGAGCGGTGGCACAACCTCTCCAGCGCCGGAGACGCACGGGCTTTGAAAAAGCTGTCAGTGGGTAACTTCTTTAAGCAGATCAATGCGAGGCAAAGAAGATCCATGTGGCGGATGAAGCGTGAAGTCTTTCCCCCGTGTCTCCTCTCTCCACACACACAATGATCCCTGTGCTGCATCTAGTGCTGCTCAGTCGCGGACCTAATAGAGCGCTAATCATGTTATCCCGGGCGCTGCCGTGCTGCTGTCTGTGCGTGGAGTCTCTCTCCTCAGTGTTAACCAGTGCGCCACTCCCTCTCTTTATAGCCCGCACGCTGCAAAAAATGTCCCGCGCGCCGTGGGTCACTGTCAGTCCACAGAGTGTCAACACGGACACAGATGTGGGTCTGACAACATGGGACACCTCAGAGGTAAAGACAGCAGGAAGCTTTCAGTGTAGTGTAGGAATTACAGCAGAGAAACACCATCATATATGACTCACCACGAGCCAGAAATATATTAAATGTATCCACACACACGTGGACATACATAGACTACTTGCTACACGTACACATATACAGCCTACAATATGCCTCCAAACAATATGAAATTATATTCATCTATTAACTATACGTAACATATACCATATACATTAAACCTTTGAAATCGGAGCAAATTTGGCTTCAAAAACTTGGGGAGAAATAAGAAACAATTTTGTTTCTTATTTCTCCCCAAGTTTTTGAAGAAAAAAGTACAAGAAAATTACCTGAAAAAATTGTTTTTGAGTTTAAAAAAAAAGAAAATTACCTGAAAATTTGTTTAAAAAAACCACACAAAAACCAAGTAAATTAACAATAATAGATAGATAGATAGATAGATAGATAGATAGATAGATAGATAGACTTTATTGATCTCAAAAACTGAGAAATTGGGGAACAGTAATTCTGTGAAATAATTTTAAATATGAAATTCTTATAATAATTATAGTTTTTTCCCCATCTTTTTCCCTTTACTTTCTTAACAGCCTTCACTAGCTTCTTCAAAATAATTCTCTAAATCTACAGATTTATTGCAATTTGTAGAACATTTGTAACCAAGTTTGTTGTTGCAGCACAAGAAAAGTGATCTTGCTCCAGTTTTCACATGCTCACATGTATGATCCTATATCCTATCCTAAAATCATGATAATAAAATAATTAAATGAAAGAAATAAAAATAGCCCTGTAATAATTACTAATCCTCTTCACACTCAGTTTTCAATAATGTTGTCATCTCTGAGGTAATAGTTGGTATTTTAGTTATAATGGTTTGCATTTTGTTATTGTATCCCTACTTTTACCATAAGAGCTAGACAAAGTGAATAAATACTGCAATAAAAAGACAGATTATTAGATGTTAGAGGCAAGTTTATTAATACAGCACCAGAGGTAATTCAAATGCTATGTATAAGTAAAATGTAAGTAAAAAAAACCCCAAAAAACAATAATACACTACTTCCTCCACCAACACTACTAATGATAATAATAATAATAATAATAATAATAATAATAATAATAATAATAATAATAACTAAAGGAAAATAAAATTAGAATTACATCGGTGGCAAAAAAAAATAAAATAAAATACAAATATACAAGCAAAACACTGTTAACTTGCACTGCTACATAAACAGAATAAGAATACAGAATAATGTGTTGAGGTTGACTGTAACATATCTGGGCAGTCATCAATATGGTGCCTCACTTTATTATCGATGTGATCAGGTGAAGCCTGATATAAAGTTGGTTGATTTAATTTTCATCTCCTTACTCCTTTCTTATGTGGGAGGACAACAGCATATGTTATAAATGTAAAGGGGGGCATGTCTCCTGCATCTCTACAACTATGCAGGACAGTATAAACAGACAATAGCCTATCTTAAGAGTAAACCAGAGGACCTGTTTGGACAGACATTTTTTGCAGTGCAGCTGCTGGACTCCGTTGCTAAGCAGCAGCAGGAGCCACACCACGTGGATATCAACAGAGGCGTTTTATTACTTTGTCAAAATTAAATTTATTCTGCCACTTCTTACACTTCATGTCCAACACATGAGGGAGTCCCCAAACTTTGTCAGGAGCAGATCTCAGACTGATTCATTGACTGTATTTGAAGATTTGTCCAAAGGTAAAAACCAGGCATTTAGGCAACAGATGGGAGCAGTGATACAGGCAGGTGCAGGCTATAATTCATCCTCACTGGACTGATGTTTAGGTCCCAAAAATGGTGAGTTTTGTAATTTCCCTCTGTGTGTATTTGTTAAACTGTAGCCTAAAAGCTGTATTAAATGTGCAGGTTAGACTGCCAGCCCTACACTTCAACCCATGACGCTCTACATAACCCTCTAGCATCAGTTCTACATGTGTCAGTTTCTACTCGTTTCATGCATACTGTCTTTTCAATATAAACTTCCAGATAGGTTTAAGTACCACAACTACTTGGTTAGGTTTAGAAAAGATCATGGTTTTAGTTCAAATTAAGTATACTAGATACATAATTTAACATATATCTTTCAAATATGTTATATTCTCACCCCCGACTCACACCAAGCCACCCTTTAGTGGCGGTATGAGGTGCACCAGGCGGGAGCATCTTATTTTACGCCCTGAGCAACTTTTGTAGTATCAAGAGCAAGAGAGTCTGCGTTTAGGTTGGTTGGTCAAACAAACTGCTGACTTCCACCCAGAAGACTGCTGTCCCTTTCCAGTGTAAGACCAAATGTCAATCATTTTTAGAATAAATTGACGCCCCCAACTTGAACATCCAAAATAGACGCTGGAGGATTACCTGAAGCATGATATTATGACATGTAGGTTCACTAACCAAGCATCTGTATTTGATGAGTTGGGAGTGAGAATGTGTTGTAGGTGAGGTATCTTATGTGATCAATGTTGAATTTTAGTTTCACTTGGGACACAAACAGCAGTCTCCTGGGTAAAAGTTCTGTGTTTGTTTGACCCATTCATCCATCCTGACCTCTTCCATATGAAAATCAATACTATATTTGTGGATGGGTCAATAAATTGCACATAAGGGAGCTACATTGTTTGTGATGTGTACTGCTACTCTTCTTGCCAAGCAGATGCCTTACAAGGTTTTTGGACGTGCGTGTCTACTTTGTTTTTCACGTCCCTATACTACATAACCTGACTTTCTTCTTTGCACCTGTCATAATAACTGAGCATCAGAGTTTGAAGTGTATGTCTACTGATCAAACTGCTGTTTGACAAGCTGGGAGAGAGAACATCCTGTCCTTCATTATGTACAAACAGCTAACGATGCATAACCTGATGTGTGTTTGTTGAATACAGTGTTACAATCAGAGTCAGTTAACAAGGCAAATATTTAACATTACCTGAAAGAATCTGTACATCATGTCCATGAAGCACAAGCTCCATCTTGTTTACTTTGTCCACATGCCTAAGGTGTGGTGGCCGTTGGAACACATGCAATAGCTCAAGTAAGTTCACTCTTAAAAACAAGTTTAACAGTCTTTCAGTGGTTAGTTTCATTGGATCAAACCTACATTAAATAAATATGAAAAAAGACAGCAGTAAGCGAGACAAAACAATGAATGGCAAATCTAGAATCTAGAAATATAACAGAATAGTTTAATAGTTGCTTCTATTACTAAAATGATAAGAGCACTACAACTAATATTAAAATAAATGTTGACTGCTTTAGCTTGTTTGTAATATCACTCTAAAAATACAATTACAAAAACTCATACGACTTTGCAAAAAGCACAGAACATCCAAAAAACAAAATTTAACACTAACTCCTGTCTTTTATATATGTTGTACACTGATGGTAATTTTTGTGACATTTCATCGAATCATTTAAAAGGACAGTTTTTTTGTTTGTTTGTTTTTTTTCAGATTTTATCCATCAGGGGATTCATCATTTTCCAAACTCCCAGAGTCTTCTTGGAACTCGAGCTCCCTTCTTACCACAAAAGCTCCGACTCTCAATAACACAATTCAATGCGCTGTTTGTGCTCCATTTCTCTGGCAAATTTAATATCACTCTGGGAGGGATACTTGGAGGAGGAAATTCCTGAGGAGCTGTGGGAGGACGTGGTGTACACTCCTCGTCATCAGTGTGTGCTGAACGTGGTGTACACGACTCAGTGTCGCTGGATCAAAGTGTACTCTAGTTTCTAGATGATTCTGAATCAGTTTTGTGCCATCTAAATCCTGCTACTCTTACACATATTTTGCATTATGCATTTCCAAATTTTTTAGGTGATCTGATAGGCTTTACTGTAGGTGTAAAAGATGTTCCTCGATTGGGTTCCACGGTGATGCACTTACCTCTGTTTTTTCTCTTAAAACATTTAAAGCATGTTGTGTACTCTGAAGAGATACATAGTACATTTATGTAAGCTGTACATAACCGTATCTACGTTGTGGTTTTTTTCTTTTGTTTTTGGTCTGCAGCTGTCCTTCATTATGTGTCTTTGATGTTACATTTACTGTAATTTTTTTTCAACTTCTATTCCATATTCTGTCATTCTTTAAATACACACTTGATTTTAAATTGAATATATGAAAAATATGAATAAAGAGTATTTAAAAAAACACCTTTTTATATGTTGTTAATTGCAATTCCTACTTCCATTTAACACTTAACTTTAGAGATGCGTACTTTTCAAATAATTTGCAAGATGTTTCCTGAAAAGACCAATGTAATTTAATTCTAATTATAGAGAAGCTAATGTCGTGTTCAATTGGTACCTTTTCAACTAATTAATTCCAAAGTAGTCTTGGCAAAACCTAAGCTCTATTGGAATTAATTAACTGGAAAAAGTAACAATTGAACACGTAATTATTTTATTTATAATGAGAATCAAATTGCATAGTTCTTTTGAGGAAACATTTTGGATATTTTTTGGAAAGTAAGGACCTGTAAAATGTAGAATTTCCTAATTGTAAGTAGAAATTGCACTCAATAACATTGGAAAAGTCAGTGTACAAGGGGTCAGTTAAACATGTAAAAATGTGTAATGTACTCACTTTGTACTTGTACTGTCTATGTGTAAGATAGTAGCCTACAGTATAAACATGAAATGTCACAAGCTTCACTGCAAGTATGAATAAATATTTGAAAACAAACATTTTTCTAACATCTCTAAGTGAATGAAAAAATAGAGAACCCCAGTAATGAGTCTTAAAACCCAGAAATCTGTTGGCATTTCAGCACCTTAATCTCCCTTGTCTCAAAGTTGTTGGGTTTTTTTTCAATGGATTTTTGGTTAGATGTGACTGTAGTGTAGTTCTTTTTAGCCCACCATTAGCTTTTACTTCTGCTGATAGCATTTAGGCATTTGATATCCTCAAAGTGGCATTTATTTGTGAAGATTATCTTGCTGAACAAAACATGTTAGTATCATAAAGGTTTGTTTACCACAGAACTCATTTTCTGCAATTATCCAAAATCCAATGAAAATATCCCATAGGCTTTCTGAAAAGGGAACCAGTTTGTCGTTCGCTTCCAGGGTGGCCTTCAGAAAAGTATCATCCCTGGGCTATTCTGCTTCCTATATGTGTATCATTTTTATTTTTGATACGACATTCCAAAATGTTTACAAGTAATATAGGGCTTAGTATGTGCTATAGCTTAATTTGTGTTAAATACAGTAAGTGTTAATCCATGAAGTTAATGAAGACCTGAGGTATATAGGAATGTCTGAAAAACAAAAAATTACAACCAGTAAAGACAGCATTACCTCATTTTTTAGAGTTATAATGTAACTTGATCAGTATAAGTATGGCTTTCCAGTGGTTATGTGAGCAGGACATGCACCACAGGGCTGACTGACTTCACTCGCACCTGCTCCTGCAAAAACAAAGTGTGTCAACCGACCCTGTTCTCCCCTACTGATCAGGACATAAAGATATGGACTTTCAAAAGCTATAATTGACATATGATAAATGCACACTTTGCAGACGCCATAGTTTAATGGATTATCTGATAGTCACTTGCTCGCTGATGACAAAGTATCTGAGAAATGTGTGAGAGGCTTTTAGCTGGAAGTGAATGAATATTCAAAGCACCCACCTGTGAGACGGAGCACTCACACATACACAGCTGATATAAGCAGCCTGATAATCCCGTCTTTCCAGGCTGGTTAAATGACAGCAGCCGTGCAGCTTGTGGACACGGTAACTGTTTTTGGGTAAACAGTAGTTTGTGGTGGAGATTGTTGATGCATGAGGGTGCAGGCGAAGCGCAAGGATACAGTGACACCTGTCGTCTCCTGCATGAGCCTCCCGGTTTCAGGAGGACGTGGGAAAAATTATGTTTACAGAGGTTTGACAGCAGAAGAGAAATTGAAGGTCAGCGCGCGCAGGTTTTTCTATTTGAAACGGCCGACTTCTGTTTTCACTAAGAGCCCCTTTGGCGATAAGACCGATGACAAACAGGTGGCGAAATTAACACAGTTGAGTGCAACTACACGAGATTAACCTTATTTGCTTGGGAAAAAAAGTGCCTGTCAGATGATAGTGTTACAATAGTCTTCTGTGGCAAAGCTCTCTGTCTGAGACAAATGTAGCTCCAGTGATATGAAGACTTAGATTCAGCAGCAGGGGGCGATGTTGCACTGGGGCAGAGACGCAAAGCAAGGGCCACTGAAATAATACCACAGGAATTCATATTTAAAAGATTATTTAAAACCTACTTGTGTCCATCTGCCCTTTGTACATGCTTTCAATTCATATATTATGGATTGCATAAATGATGAACTCGAATCACCATGAAAAGCTGAATATCTGATTGCAACTTTTAATTTACAGTTATTGACAGATTATGAAAAAGGAATTGTTGGAAATAGTCTATAATCAGAACAAGTCATAGTGTGTCAGATGTCATAAAAAAGGTAGTGGTGTTGTATGACATAAAAAGGTTGATATGAAAAGTCAGTATGTCATAAATATGTCAAAAATAAAAGGTCATATTAAAGTGTGACATACAAAGTCAGAGAATAGTATATCAAGAAATGTCATAGTAAGTCATTCCAGGATGTGTATAATATGTTATTAAAATGTCATACTATTTTAGGCCTAGGCCAGAATAAAACTCTAATTTAATTAATTTTCAAAAAAAATTTAATTAACATTTTGTAGTCAAATTATAGTACAGATGCCCTAAAAGGACAAGTTTCTATACTTTTATTTTCTCTATTTTCTTGCGATAACAACATATTTCCGGTTGTTTTGTCGTGATAATGACTTATTTTAACTAGACGATGCTGTGATTGGTTGGCTTCAATGTAAGCATTTGATGACGTGGCGGAGATCCTGCCCACCTCCCTCTGGATGATCCAATCAAGCATCAACCTTATTTTTCTCGTTATCTCAGGAAACCAAAATTGATTTCCTCACAATAACGGATTAATTTTTCTCGTTAACTCGGGAAAACGAAGCCATTTGTGTCAAGATACATATTTTCTGGTGATTAAGAAAACAAAACATGCTGGTTACTTAACAAGACGAGGACATGATATGCCACCACCCCCCACGCTTAAGAGGTAAGTTTAGTCTATTTTTTGCATGTTTTGTGCTTTTGCAACTCTAATGATACAACGTATGATTACAAACCTGATGTTTTGTTTCGTTAAAGCTGCAGTAGGTAACATTGAGAAAAGAGCTACTTTGAAAAAGAGTACAGCCTGCAAGTCCCTCCTCCTCCCTCTCTGCTTCACCTCAGCCCCTCCTCCATACAGCCCCCGCAGGCTCGAAACTAAGGCAACTGATGCGGCCATGGATACGACATGGCAAAAACCGGTAAGAAAGAAATACAAACAATAAAGGAAGAAATGTCCTGTTTTAAAATAACTGTTGCTGACTGTAATCTAGCTAGAGAAGTGGTCTTCATTACATTACCTGTGTATTTATAAATAAGCAATAAGCAGTTTGTGTAAAGTCATATAATAGTATGTCATATAATTGTCAAAAAAGTGAGTATGGTATGTTCATAAAAGTAAAATGCTCAAATTATAGTGTGTAAAACAATGTCAAGAAGAAAAATGTCAGTCAAATTACAATCTAATGGATCAAAACGTCATAACAAGTCAGATAATAGTATGTGAAAAAAATGTCAAAAAAGTCATTATAGTATTTAATAAAAACTATGTGTTTAATATGTCATAAATGTCAAAATACCGTGCCAACACTTTCCCATCAATAAGATACTTGAATGCATTACAATGCACTATGAATGCCCTCATAATGCAGTACAGGTGGGGTTTTCATGGAAAGGGTTACCATGAATTTTTCTTTTTTTTTAACCATATTTTGGAAAACATGATTTACTATGACTTTTGAACCATATTTTGGATGACATTTTGTCATATTTTGGACTACATACTAATGTATGACTTTTTTGTAATATTTTGGACGACATTCTAAGCCCATAGTATGACTTTTTTTTGTTGAATATTCAACGACATACAAATGTATGACTTTTTTGTCATATTTTGAATGTCATACTAACATTTCAACATTGTATACTTTCCCTGTTTCTACAAGCTGAAATAAGTCCCTTTCAGCCAATTTTGTAATGTTTCAAAATTTGACTTTTTTCGACATATTGAATTAAGATGTTTTGGGCCTTTTTTTCAACATTGTATGCTATGACATCTCTCTACAAGCTAAATATGTTGTTTTCATCTATTTTTTTGTCATGAAAAAATTTGAGGTTTTTTAACATACTATACAATGCTGTTTTTGGACATTTTTTTGACATGCTATATTATGATGTTCTTGGCCTTTTTTCAACATTGTATGCTATGACATGTCTCTACAAGCTATAATATGTCTTTTTCAGACATTTTTTTGAAATGTGAAAATTTGACTATTCTCGACATACTATACGTTGGTGTTTTCAGCCAAAAAAGTGAGAGAGGTTTTTAGTTTTTGAATTTTTTTTTTTTTTTTAAGAAATTGTATGTTATGATGTGTCTCTGGAAGCCATAGTATGTCATTTTCAGCCATTTTTGTGACATGTAAAAATTTTACATTTTTCGATATACTACCATGCCATTTTTGGCCTTTTTTTGGCATGCTAAATTAAGATTTTTTTTTTTTTAATTTTATGTAATGTTGTTTATGTTTATGTTGCATTTTTTGCAGTGTTTAGACTTGTCAAATTTTTAAATATTCCCTTTTCTACAGTCTTGAGTGTTTGGTCATTTTTTCAACATTCTATTTTATTGGTTTTTGGGCATTCTGGGGGTGTTTTTCAACACTGTGTACGATAACATGCCTTTACATGTTAAACTGTTCAACTGTTTTTTGGAAATGTCAAATTTTGACATTTATGCCATACTATAGCCTTGCTTTTTTGGTCATTTTTTCGACATGCTATATTACTGTGTTTTTGGCGTTTTTTGGAACTTTCAATGCTATGGCATGTGTTAGCACACTATTTTATGCTGTTTTGAGGTGTTTTAAGCTGTTTTTGGAATACGTCAAATTTTGACATTTTTGCCATACTATAGCCTTGCTTTTTTTCTCATTTTTTCAACATGCTATATTACTGTGTTTTTGGCGTTTTTTGGAACTTTCAATGCTATGGCATGTCTTAGCACACTATTTTATGCTGTTTTCAGGTGTTTGTAGCTGTTTTTGGGACATGTCAAATTTTGACATTTTTGCCATACTATAGCCTTGCTTTTTTGGTCATTTTTTCAACATGCTGAATTATTGTGTTTTTGGCATTTTTTGGAACTTTCAATGCCATGGCGTGTCTCAGCACGCTATTTTATGCTGTTTTCAGGTGTTTTCAGCTGTTTTTGGGACATGTCAAATTTTGACATTTTTGCCATACTATAGCCTTGCTTTTTTTCTCATTTTTTCGACATGCTGAATTATTGTGTTTTTGGCCTTTTTTGGAACTTTCAATGCTATGGCGTGTCTCAGCACGCTATTTTATGCTGTTTTGAGGTGTTTTCAGCTGTTTTTGGGACATGTCAAATTTTGACATTTTTGCCATACTATAGCCTTGCTTTTTTGGTCATTTTTTCGACATGCTATATTATTGTGTTTTTGGCGTTTTTTGCAACTTTCATTGCTATGGCGTGTCTTAGCACACTATTTTATGCTGTTTTCAGGTGTTTTCAGCTGTTTTCGGGACATGTCAAATTTTGACATTTTTTGCCATACTATAGCCTTGCTTTTTTGGTCATTTTTTCAACATGCTGAATTATTGTGTTTTTGGCCTTTTTTGGTACTTTCAATGCTATGGCGTGTCTCAGCACGCTATTTCATGCTGTTTTGAGGTGTTTTCAGCTGTTTTTGGAATACGTCAAATTTTGACATTTTTGCCATACTATAGCCTTGCTTTTTTTCTCATTTTTTCAACATGCTATATTACTGTGTTTTTGGCGTTTTTTGGAACTTTCAATGCTATGGCGTGTCTCAGCACGCTATTTTATGCTGTTTTCAGGCGTTTTCAGCTGTTTTTGGGACATGTCAAATTTTGAAATTTTTGCCATACTATAGCCTTGCTTTTTTGGTCATTTTTTCAACATGCTGGATTATTGTGTTTTTGTCATTTTTTGCAACTTTCAATGCTATGGCGTGTCTTAGCACGCTATTTTGTGCTGTTTTGGGGTGTTTCAAGCTGTTTTTGGAATACGTCAAATTTTGACATTTTTGCCATACTATAGCCTTGCTTTTTTTCTCATTTTTTCAACATGCTGGATTACTGTGTTTTCGGCGTTTTTTGGAACTTTCAATGCTATGGCGTGTCTCAGCACGCTATTTTATGCTGTTTTGAGGTGTTTTCAGCTGTTTTTGGGACATGTCAAATTTTGACATTTTTGCCATACTATAGCCTTGCTTTTTTGGTCATTTTTTCCACATGCTATATTATTGTGTTTTTGGCGTTTTTTGGAACTTTCAATGCTATGGTGTGTCTTAGCACGCTATTTTATGCTGTTTTGAGGTGTTTTCAGCTGTTTTTGGGACATGTCAAATTTTGACATTTTTGCCATACTATAGCCTTGCTTTTTTGGTCATTTTTTCAACATGCTGAATTATTGTGGTTTTGGAGTTTTTTTGGAACTTTCAATGCGATGGCGTGTCTCAGCACGCTATTTTATGCTGTTTTGAGGTGTTTTAAGCTGTTTTTGGAATACGTCAAATTTTGACATTTTTGCCATACTATAGCCTTGCTTTTTTTCTCATTTTTTCAACATGCTATATTACTGTGTTTTTGGCATTTTTTGGAACTTTCAATGCTATGGCGTGTCTCAGCACGCTATTTTATGCTGTTTTCAGGCGTTTTCAGCTGTTTTTGGGACATGTCAAATTTTGACATTTTTGCCATACTATAGCCTTGCTTTTTTGGTCTATCTTTCAACATGCTGGATTATTGTGTTTTTGTCATTTTTTGCAACTTTCAATGCTATGGCGTGTCTCAGCACGCTATTTTGTGCTGTTTTGAGGTGTTTTAAGCTGTTTTTGGAATACGTCAAATTTTGACATTTTTGCCATACTATAGCCTTGCTTTTTTTCTCATTTTTTCAACATGCTATATTACTGTGTTTTTGGCGTTTTTTGGAACTTTCAATGCTATAGCATGTCTCAGCACGCTATTTTATGCTGTTTTCAGGTGTTTCAAGCTGTTTTTGGAATACGTCAAATTTTGACATTTTTGCCATACTATAGCCTTGCTTTTTTGGTCATTTTTTCAACATGCTGGATTATTGTGTTTTTGTCATTTTTTGCAACTTTCAATGCTATGGCGTGTCTCAGCACGCTATTTTATGCTGTTTTGGGGTGTTTTCAGCTGTTTTTGGGACATGTCAAATTTTGACATTTTTGCCATACTATAGCCTTGCTTTTTTGGTCATTTTTTCGACATGCTATATTACTGTGTTTTTGGCGTTTTTTGGAACTTTTAATGCTATGGCGTGTCTCAGCACGCTATTTTATGCTGTTTTGAGGTGTTTTCAGCTGTTTTTGGAATACGTCAAATTTTGACATTTTTGCCATTATAGCCTTGCTTTTTTTCTCATTTTTTCGACATGCTATATTACTGTGTTTTTGGCGTTTTTTGGAACTTTCAATGCTATGGCGTGTCTCAGCACGCTATTTTATGCTGTTTTGAGGTGTTTTAAGCTGTTTTTGGGACATGTCAAATTTTGACATTTTTGCCATACTATAGCCTTGCTTTTTCTCATTTTTCAACATGCTATATTACTGTGTTTTTGGCGTTTTTTGCAACTTTTAATGCTATGGCGTGTCTCAGCACGCTATTTTATGCTGTTTTGAGGTGTTTTCAGCTGTTTTTGGAATACGTCAAATTTTGACATTTTTGCCATACTATAGCCTTGCTTTTTTGGTCATTTTTTCGACATGCTATATTACTGTGTTTTTGGCGTTTTTTGGAACTTTCAATGCTATAGCATGTCTCAGCACGCTATTTTATGCTGTTTTCAGGTGTTTCAAGCTGTTTTTGGAATACGTCAAATTTTGACATTTTTGCCATACTATAGCCTTGCTTTTTTGGTCATTTTTTCAACATGCTGGATTATTGTGTTTTTGGCATTTTTTGGAACTTTCAATGCCATGGCGTGTCTCAGCACGCTATTTTATGCTGTTTTCAGGCGTTTTCAGCTGTTTTTGGGACATGTCAAATTTTGACATTTTTGCCATACTATAGCCTTGCTTTTTTGGTCATTTTTTCGACATGCTATATTACTGTGTTTTTGGCGTTTTTTGGAACTTTTAATGCTATGGCGTGTCTCAGCACGCTATTTTATGCTGTTTTGAGGTGTTTTAAGCTGTTTTTGGAATACGTCAAATTTTGACATTTTTGCCATACTATAGCCTTGCTTTTTTTCTCATTTTTTCAACATGCTATATTACTGTGTTTTTGGCGTTTTTTGGAACTTTCAATGCTATGGCGTGTCTCAGCACGCTATTTTATGCTGTTTTGAGGTGTTTTAAGCTGTTTTTGGGACATGTCAAATTTTGACATTTTTGCCATACCATAGCCTTGCTTTTTTTCTCATTTTTTCAACATGCTATATTACTGTGTTTTTGGCGTTTTTTGGAACTTTTAATGCTATGGCGTGTCTCAGCACGCTATTTTATGCTGTTTTGAGGTGTTTTCAGCTGTTTTTGGAATACGTCAAATTTTGACATTTTTGCCATACTATAGCCTTGCTTTTTTTCTCATTTTTTCAACATGCTATATTACTGTGTTTTTGGCATTTTTTGGAACTTTCAATGCTATGGCGTGTCTCAGCACGCTATTTTATGCTGTTTTCAGGCGTTTTCAGCTGTTTTTGGGACATGTCAAATTTTGACATTTTTGCCATACTATAGCCTTGCTTTTTTGGTCTATCTTTCAACATGCTGGATTATTGTGTTTTTGTCTTTTTTTGGTACTTTCAATGCTATGGCGTGTCTCAGCACGCTATTTTATGCTGTTTTGAGGTGTTTTAAGCTGTTTTTGGAATACGTCAAATTTTGACATTTTTGCCATACTATAGCCTTGCTTTTTTGGTCATTTTTTCGACATGCTATATTACTGTGTTTTTGGCGTTTTTTGGAACTTTCAATGCTATAGCATGTCTCAGCACGCTATTTTATGCTGTTTTCAGGTGTTTCAAGCTGTTTTTGAATACGTCAAATTTTGACATTTTGCCATACTATAGCCTTGCTTTTTTTGGTCATTTTTTCAACATGCTGATTTATTGTGTTTTTGGCCTTTTTTTGGAACTTTCAATGCTATGGCGTGTCTCAGCACGCTATTTTATGCTGTTTTGAGGTGTTTTCAGCTGTTTTTGGGACATGTCAAATTTTGACATTTTTGCCATACTATAGCCTTGCTTTTTTGGTCATTTTTTCGACATGCTATATTACTGTGTTTTTGGCGTTTTTTGGAACTTTTAATGCTATGGCGTGTCTCAGCACGCTATTTTATGCTGTTTTGAGGTGTTTTCAGCTGTTTTTGGAATACGTCAAATTTTGACATTTTTGCCATACTATAGCCTTGCTTTTTTATCATTTTTTCGACATGCTATATTACTGTGTTTTTGGCGTTTTTTTGGAACTTTCAATGCTATGGCGTGTCTCAGCACGCTATTTTATGCTGTTTTGAGGTGTTTTAAGCTGTTTTTGGGACATGTCAAATTTTGACATTTTTGCCATACTATAGCCTTGCTTTTTTTTCTCATTTTTTCAACATGCTATATTACTGTGTTTTTGGCGTTTTTTGGAACTTTTAATGCTATGGCGTGTCTCAGCACGCTATTTTATGCTGTTTTGAGGTGTTTTCAGCTGTTTTTGGAATACGTCAAATTTTGACATTTTTGCCATACTATAGCCTTGCTTTTTGGTCATTTTTTCAACATGCTATATTACTGTGTTTTTTGGCGTTTTTGAACTTTCAATGCTATAGCATGTCTCAGCACGCTATTTTATGCTGTTTTGAGGTGTTTTCAGCTGTTTTTGGAATACGTCAAATTTTGACATTTTTGCCATACTATAGCCTTGCTTTTTTGGTCATTTTTTCAACATGCTGGATTATTGTGTTTTGGCATTTTTGAACTTTCAATGCTATGGCGTGTCTCAGCACGCTATTTTATGCTGTTTTGAGGTGTTTTCAGCTGTTTTTGGGACATGTCAAATTTTGACATTTTTGCCATACTATAGCCTTGCTTTTTTGGTCATTTTTTCGACATGCTATATTACTGTGTTTTTGGCGTTTTTTGGAACTTTCAATGCTATGGCGTGTCTCAGCACGCTATTTTATGCTGTTTTGAGGTGTTTTCAGCTGTTTTTGGAATACGTCAAATTTTGACATTTTTGCCATTATAGCCTTGCTTTTTTTCTCATTTTTTCGACGTGCTATATTACTGTGTTTTTGGCGTTTTTTGGAACTTTCAATGCTATGGCGTGTCTCAGCACGCTATTTTATGCTGTTTTGAGGTGTTTTAACCTTTTTTTGGGACATGTCAAATTTTGACATTTTTGCCATACTATAGCCTTGCTTTTTTTCTCATTTTTTCAACATGCTATATTACTGTGTTTTTGGCGTTTTTTGGAACTTTTAATGCTATGGCGTGTCTCAGCACGCTATTTTATGCTGTTTTGAGGTGTTTTCAGCTGTTTTTGGAATACGTCAAATTTTGACATTTTTGCCATACTATAGCCTTGCTTTTTTTCTCATTTTTTCAACATGCTATATTACTGTGTTTTGGGCGTTTTTTGGAACTTTCAATGCTATGGCGTGTCTTAGCACACTATTTTATGCTGTTTTGAGGTGTTTTCAGCTGTTTTTGGGACATGTCAAATTTTGACATTTTTGCCATACTATAGCCTTGCTTTTTTGGTCATTTTTTCGACATGCTATATTACTGTGTTTTTGGCGTTTTTTGGAACTTTCAATGCTATGGCGTGTCTCAGCACGCTATTTTATGCTGTTTTGAGGTGTTTTCAGCTGTTTTTGGAATACGTCAAATTTTGACATTTTTGCCATACTATAGCCTTGCTTTTTTGGTCATTTTTTCAACATGCTGATTTATTGTGTTTTTGGCCTTTTTTTGGAACTTTCAATGCTATGGCGTGTCTCAGCACGCTATTTTATGCTGTTTTGAGGTGTTTTCAGCTGTTTTTGGGACATGTCAAATTTTGACATTTTTGCCATACTATAGCCTTGCTTTTTTTGGTCATTTTTTCAACATGCTATATTACTGTGTTTTTGGCGTTTTTTTGGAACTTTCAATGCTATGGCGTGTCTCAGCACGCTATTTTATGCTGTTTTGAGGTGTTTTAAGCTGTTTTTGGAATACGTCAAATTTTGACATTTTTGCCATACTATAGCCTTGCTTTTTTTCTCATTTTTTCAACATGCTATATTACTGTGTTTTTGGCGTTTTTTGGAACTTTCAATGCTATGGCGTGTCTTAGCACACTATTTTATGCTGTTTTGAGGTGTTTTCAGCTGTTTTTGGGACATGTCAAATTTTGACATTTTTGCCATACTATAGCCTTGCTTTTTTGGTCATTTTTTCGACATGCTATATTACTGTGTTTTTGGCGTTTTTTGGAACTTTCAATGCTATGGCGTGTCTTAGCACACTATTTTATGCTGTTTTGAGGTGTTATTAGCTGTTTTTGGGACATGTCAAATTTTGACATTTTTGCCATACTATAGCCTTGCTTTTTTGGTCATTTTTTCAACATGCTATATTACTGTGTTTTTGGCGTTTTTTGGAACTTTCAATGCTATGGCGTGTCTCAGCACGCTATTTTATGCTGTTTTGAGGTGTTTTCAGCTGTTTTTGGAATACGTCAAATTTTGACATTTTTGCCATACTATAGCCTTGCTTTTTTTCTCATTTTTTCAACATGCTATATTACTGTGTTTTTGGCGTTTTTTGGAACTTCCAATGCTATGGCGTGTCTTAGCACACTATTTTATGCTGTTTTGAGGTGTTTTTAGCTGTTTTTGGGACATGTCAAATTTTGACATTTTTGCCATACTATAGCCTTGCTTTTTTGGTCATTTTTTCGACATGCTATATTACTGATTCTTTGGCGTTTTTTGGAACTTTCAATGCTATGGCGTGTCTCAGCACGCTATTTTATGCTGTTTTGAGGTGTTTTTGTTGTTTTTGAAAACGTCAAATTTTGACATTTTTGCCATACTATAGCCTTGCTTTTTTGGTCTATCTTTCAACATGCTGGATTATTGTGTTTTTGTCATTTTTTGCAACTTTCAATGCTATGGCGTGTCTCAGCACGCTATTTTGTGCTGTTTTGAGGTGTTTTAAGCTGTTTTTGGAATACGGCAAATTTTGACATTTTTGCCATACTATAGCCTTGCTTTTTTGGTCATTTTTTCGACATGCTATATTACTGTGTTTTTGGCGTTTTTTGGAACTTTCAATGCTATAGCATGTCTCAGCACGCTATTTTATGCTGTTTTCAGGTGTTTCAAGCTGTTTTTGGAATACGTCAAATTTTGACATTTTTGCCATACTATAGCCTTGCTTTTTTGGTCATTTTTTCAAATTGCTATATTATTGTGTTTTTCTCATTTTTTGGAACTTTCAATGCTATGGCGTGTCTCAGCACGCTATTTTATGCTGTTTTGAGGTGTTTTCAGCTGTTTTTGGGACATGTCAAATTTTGACATTTTTGCCATACTATAGCCTTGCTTTTTTTCTCATTTTTTCAACATGCTATATTACTGTGTTTTTTATGCGTTTTTGAACTTTTAATGCTATGGCGTGTCTCAGCACGCTATTTTATGCTGTTTTGAGGTGTTTTAAGCTGTTTTTGGAATACGTCAAATTTTGACATTTTTGCCATACTATAGCCTTGCTTTTTTGGTCATTTTTTCGACATGCTATATTACTGTGTTTTGGGCATTTTTTGGAACTTTCAATGCTATGGCGTGTCTTAGCACACTATTTTATGCTGTTTTGAGGTGTTTTCAGCTGTTTTTGGGACATGTCAAATTTTGACATTTTTGCCATACTATAGCCTTGCTTTTTTGGTCATTTTTTCAACATGCTATATTACTGTGTTTTTGGCGTTTTTTGGAACTTTCAATGCTATGGCGTGTCTCAGCACGCTATTTTATGCTGTTTTGAGGTGTTTTAAGCTGTTTTTGGAAAACGTCAAATTTTGACATTTTTGCCATACTATAGCCTTGCTTTTTTGGTCTATCTTTCAACATGCTGGATTATTGTGTTTTTGTCATTTTTTGCAACTTTCAATGCTATGGCGTGTCTCAGCACGCTATTTTATGCTGTTTTGAGGTGTTTTAAGCTGTTTTTGGAATACGTCAAATTTTGACATTTTTGCCATACTATAGCCTTGCTTTTTTTGGTCATTTTTTCGACATGCTATATTACTGTGTTTTGGGCATTTTTTGGAACTTTCAATGCTATGGCATGTCTCAGCACGCTATTTTATGCTGTTTTGAGGTGTTTTAAGCTGTTTTTGGAATACGTCAAATTTTGACATTTTTGCCATACTATAGCCTTGCTTTTTTGGTCATTTTTTCGACATGCTATATTATTGTGTTTTTGGCGTTTTTTGCAACTTTCTTTGCTATGGCGTGTCTTAGCACACTATTTTATGCTGTTTTGAGGTGTTTTCAGCTGTTTTTGGGACATGTCAAATTTTGACATTTTTGCCATACCATAGCCTTGCTTTTTTTCTCATTTTGTCAACATGCTATATTACTGTGTTTTTGGCGTTTTTTGGAACTTTTAATGCTATGGCGTGTCTCAGCACGCTATTTTATGCTGTTTTGAGGTGTTTTCAGCTGTTTTTGGAATACGTCAAATTTTGACATTTTTGCCATACTATAGCCTTGCTTTTTTTGGTCATTTTTTCGACATGCTATATTACTGTGTTTTGGGCATTTTTTGGAACTTTCAATGCTATGGCGTGTCTTAGCACACTATTTTATGCTGTTTTGAGGTGTTTTCAGCTGTTTTTGGGACATGTCAAATTTTGACATTTTTGCCATACTATAGCCTTGCTTTTTTTGGTCATTTTTCAACATGCTATATTACTGTGTTTTTATGCGTTTTTGAAACTTTCAATGCTATGGCGTGTCTCAGCACGCTATTTTATGCTGTTTTGAGGTGTTTTCAGCTGTTTTTGGAATACGTCAAATTTTGACATTTTTGCCATACTATAGCCTTGCTTTTTTTCTCATTTTTTCAACATGCTGATTTATTGTGTTTTTGGCCTTTTTTGGAACTTTCAATGCTATGGCGTGTCTCAGCACGCTATTTTATGCTGTTTTGAGGTGTTTTTAGCTGTTTTTGGGACATGTCAAATTTTGACATTTTTGCCATACTATAGCCTTGCTTTTTTTGGTCATTTTTTCAACATGCTATATTACTGTGTTTTTGGCGTTTTTTTTGGAACTTTCAATGCTATGGCGTGTCTCAGCACGCTATTTTATGCTGTTTTGAGGTGTTTTAAGCTGTTTTTGGAATACGTCAAATTTTGACATTTTTGCCATACTATAGCCTTGCTTTTTTGGTCATTTTTCAACATGCTATATTACTGTGTTTTTGGCGTTTTTGAACTTTCAATGCTATGTATGGCGTGTCTTAGCACACTATTTTATGCTGTTTTGAGGTGTTTTCAGCTGTTTTTGGGACATGTCAAATTTTGACATTTTGCCATACTATAGCCTTGCTTTTTTGGTCATTTTTTCGACATGCTATATTACTGTGTTTTTGGCGTTTTTTGGAACTTTCAATGCTATGGCGTGTCTCAGCACACTATTTTATGCTGTTTTGAGGTGTTATTAGCTGTTTTTGGGACATGTCAAATTTTGACATTTTTGCCATACTATAGCCTTGCTTTTTTGGTCATTTTTTCAACATGCTATATTACTGTGTTTTTGGCGTTTTTGAACTTTCAATGCTATGGCGTGTCTCAGCACGCTATTTTATGCTGTTTTGAGGTGTTTTCAGCTGTTTTTGGAATACGTCAAATTTTGACATTTTTGCCATACTATAGCCTTGCTTTTTTTCTCATTTTTCAACATGCTATATTACTGTGTTTTACGTTTTTTGAACTTTCAATGCTATGGCGTGTCTTAGCACACTATTTTATGCTGTTTTGAGGTGTTTTAGCTGTTTTTGGGACACGTCAAATTTTTACATTTTTGCCATACTATAGCCTTGCTTTTTTTGTCATTTTTCGACATGCTATATTACTGATTTTTTGGCGTTTTTTTTTAACTTTCAATGCTATGGCGTGTCTCAGCACGCTTTTTTTTGCTGTTTTGGGGTGTTTTTGTTGTTTTTGAAAACGTCAAATTTTGACATTTTTGCCATACTATAGCCTTGCTTTTTGGTCTCATTTTTCAACATGCTGGATTATTGTGTTTTTGTCATTTTTTGCAACTTTCAATGCTATGGCGTGTCTCAGCACGCTATTTTGTGCTATTTTGGGGTGTTTTAAGCTGTTTTTTGAATACGTCAAATTTTGACATTTTTGCCATACTATAGCCTTGCTTTTTTGGTCATTTTTTCGACATGCTATATTACTGTGTTTTTGGCGTTTTTTGGAACTTTCAATGCTATAGCATGTCTCAGCACGCTTATTTTATGCTGTTTTGAGGTGTTTCAAGCTGTTTTTGGGACATGTCAAATTTTGACATTTTTGCCATACTATAGCCTTGCTTTTTTGGTCATTTTTTCAACATGCTATATTACTGTGTTTTTGGCATTTTTGAACTTTCAATGCTATGGCGTATCTCCGCACGCTATTTTATGCTGTTTTGAGGTGTTTTCAGCTGTTTTTGGGACATGTCAAATTTTGACATTTTTGCCATACTATAGCCTTGCTTTTTTGGTCATTTTTCAACATGCTATATTACTGTGTTTTGGCGTTTTTGAACTTTCAATGCTATGGCGTGTTTCAGCACGCTATTTTATGCTGTTTTGAGGTGTTTTCAGCTGTTTTTGGAATACGTCAAATTTTGACATTTTTGCCATACTATAGCCTTGCTTTTTTTCTCATTTTTTCAACATGCTATATTACTGTTTTTTTGGAACTTTCAATGCTATGGCGTGTCTCAGCACGCTATTTTATGCTGTTTTGAGGTGTTTTAAGCTGTTTTTGGGACATGTCAAATTTTGACATTTTTGCCATACTATAGCCTTGCTTTTTTTCTCATTTTTTCAACATGCTATATTACTGTGTTTTTGCGTTTTTTGTAACTTTCAATGCTATGGTGTGTCTCATCACGCTATTTTATGCTGTTTTGAGGTGTTTTAAGCTGTTTTTGGAATATGTCAAATTTTGACATTTTTGCCATACTATAGCCTTGCTTTTTTGGTCATTTTTTCGACATGCTATATTACTGTGTTTTTGGCGTTTTTTGGAACTTTCAATGCTATGGCGTGTCTTAGCACACTATTTTATGCTGTTTTGAGGTGTTTTCAGCTGTTTTTGGGACATGTCAAATTTTGACATTTTTGCCATACTATAGCCTTGCTTTTTTGGTCATTTTTTCGACATGCTATATTACTGTGTTTTTGGCGTTTTTTTGGAACTTTCATTGCTATGGCGTGTCTTAGCACGCTTATTTTATGCTGTTTTGAGGTGTTTTCAGCTGTTTTTGAATACGTCAAATTTTGACATTTTGCCATACTATAGCCTTGCTTTTTTTCTCATTTTTTCAACATGCTGATTTATTGTGTTTTTGGCATTTTTTGGAACTTTCAATGCTATGGCGTGTCTTAGCACACTATTTTATGCTGTTTTGAGGTGTTTTCAGCTGTTTTTGGGACATGTCAAATTTTGACATTTTTGCCATACTATAGCCTTGCTTTTTTTCTCATTTCTTCGACATGCTATAATACTGTGTTTTGGCGTTTTTTGAACTTTCAATGCTATGGCGTGTCTCAGCACGCTATTTTATGCTGTTTTGAGGTGTTTTAAGCTGTTTTTGGGACATGTCAAATTTTGACATTTTTGCCATACTATAGCCTTGCTTTTTTTCTCATTTTTTCAACATGCTATATTACTGTGTTTTTGGCGTTTTTTGGAACTTTCAATGCTATGGCGTGTCTCAGCACGCTATTTTATGCTGTTTTGAGGTGTTTTCAGCTGTTTTTGGAATACGTCAAATTTTGACATTTTTGCCATACTATAGCCTTGCTTTTTTGGTCATTTTTTCAACATGCTATATTACTGTGTTTTTGGCGTTTTTTGGAACTTTCAATGCTATGGCGTGTCTCAGCACACTATTTTATGCTGTTTTGAGGTGTTTTTAGCTGTTTTTGGGACATGTCAAATTTTGACATTTTTGCCATACTATAGCCTTGCTTTTTTGGTCATTTTTTCGACATGCTATATTACTGTGTTTTTGGCGTTTTTTGGAACTTTCAATGCTATGGCGTGTCTCAGCACGCTATTTTATGCTGTTTTGAGGTGTTTTCAGCTGTTTTTGGAATACGTCAAATTTTGACATTTTTGCCATACTATAGCCTTGCTTTTTTTCTCATTTTTTCAACATGCTATATTACTGTGTTTTGGCGTTTTTTGCAACTTTCTTTGCTATGGCGTGTCTTAGCACACTATTTTATGCTGTTTTGAGGTGTTTTCAGCTGTTTTTGGGACATGTCAAATTTTGACATTTTTGCCATACTATAGCCTTGCTTTTTTGGTCATTTTTTCGACATGCTATATTACTGATTTTTTGGCGTTTTTTGGAACTTTCAATGCTATGGCGTGTCTCAGCACGCTATTTTATGCTGTTTTGAGGTGTTTTAAGCTGTTTTTGGAAAACGTCAAATTTTGACATTTTTGCCATACTATAGCCTTGCTTTTTTGGTCATTTTTTCGACATGCTATATTACTGTGTTTTTGGCGTTTTTTGGAACTTTCAATGCTATGGCGTGTCTCAGCACGCTATTTTATGCTGTTTTGAGGTGTTTTCAGCTGTTTTTGGGACATGTCAACTTTTGACATTTTGCCATACTATAGCCTTGCTTTTTCTCATTTTTTCAACATGCTATATTACTGTGTTTTGGCGTTTTTGGAACTTTCAATGCTATGGCGTGTCTCAGCACGCTATTTTATGCTGTTTTGAGGTGTTTTAAGCTGTTTTTGGGACATGTCAAATTTTGACATTTTGCCATACTATAGCCTTGCTTTTTTTGGTCATTTTTCAACATGCTATATTACTGTGTTTTGGCCTTTTTGAACTTTCAATGCTATGGCGTGTCTCAGCACGCTATTTTATGCTGTTTTGAGGTGTTTTAAGCTGTTTTTGACATACGTCAAATTTTGACATTTTTGCCATACTATAGCCTTGCTTTTTCTCATTTTTTCAACATGCTATATTACTGTGTTTTTGGCGTTTTTGAACTTTCAATGCTATGGCGTGTCTTAGCACACTATTTTATGCTGTTTTGAGGTGTTTTCAGCTGTTTTTGGGACATGTCAAATTTTGACATTTTTGCCATACTATAGCCTTGCTTTTTTGGTCATTTTTTCGACATGCTATATTACTGTGTTTTTGGCGTTTTTTGGAACTTTCAATGCTATGGCGTGTCTCAGCACGCTATTTTATGCTGTTTTGAGGTGTTTTCAGCTGTTTTTGGGACATGTCAAATTTTGACATTTTTGCCATACTATAGCCTTGCTTTTTTTCTCATTTTTTCAACATGCTATATTACTGTGTTTTGGCGTTTTTGGAACTTTCAATGCTATGGCGTGTCTCAGCACGCTATTTTATGCTGTTTTGAGGTGTTTTCAGCTGTTTTTGGGACATGTCAAATTTTGACATTTTTGCCATACTATAGCCTTGCTTTTTCTCATTTTTCAACATGCTATATTACTGTGTTTTTGGCGTTTTTGGAACTTTCAATGCTATGGCGTGTCTCAGCACGCTATTTTATGCTGTTTTGAGGTGTTTTCAGCTGTTTTTGGGACATGTCTAATTTTGACATTTTGCCATACTATAGCCTTGCTTTTTTTTCTCATTTTTTCAACATGCTATATTACTGATTTTTTGCCGTTTTTTGGAACTTTCAATGCTATGGCGTGTCTCAGCACGCTATTTCATGCAGTTTTGAGGTGTTTTCAGCTGTTTTTGGGACATGTCAAATTTTGACATTTTTGCCATACTATAGCCTTGCTTTTTTTCTCATTTTTTCAACATGCTATATTACTGTGTTTTTGGCGTTTTTTGGAACTTTCAATGCTATGGCGTGTCTCAGCACGCTTATTTTATGCTGTTTTGAGGTGTTTTCAGCTGTTTTTGGGACATGTCAAATTTTGACATTTTTGCCATACTATAGCCTTGCTTTTTCTCATTTTTCAACATGCTATATTACTGTGTTTTTGGCGTTTTTGGAACTTTCAATGCTATGGCGTGTCTCAGCACGCTATTTTATGCTGTTTTGAGGTGTTTTTAGCTGTTTTTGGACATGTCAAATTTTGACATTTTTGCCATCCTATGGCCTTGCTTTTTTGGTCTTTTTTTCAGCATGCTATATTTCTGTGTTTTTGGCGTTTTTTGAAACTTTCAATGCTATGGCGTGTCTCAGCACGCTATTTTATGCTGTTTTGAGGTGTTTTCAGCTGTTTTTGGACATGTCAAATTTTGACATTTTTGCCATACTATAGCCTTGCTTTTTTTCTCATTTTTTCAACATGCTATATTACTGTGTTTTTGGCGTTTTGAACTTTCAATGCTATGGCGTGTCTCAGCACGCTATTTTATGCTGTTTTGAGGTGTTTTAAGCTGTTTTTGGGACATGTCAAATTTTGACATTTTTGCCATACTATAGCCTTGCTTTTTTTCTCATTTTTCGACATGCTATATTACTGATTTTTTGGCGTTTTTGGAACTTTCAATGCTATGGCGTGTCTTAGCACGCTATTTTATGCTGTTTTGAGGTGTTTTCAGCTGTTTTTGGGACATGTCAAATTTTGACATTTTTGCCATACTATAGCCTTGCTTTTTTGGTCATTTTTTCGACATGCTATATTACTGTGTTTTTGGCGTTTTTTGGAACTTTCAATGCTATGGCGTGTCTCAGCACGCTATTTTATGCTGTTTTGAGGTGTTTTATGCTGTTTTTGGACATGTCAAATTTTGACATTTTTGCCATACTATAGCCTTGCTTTTTTCTCATTTTTCAACATGCTATATTACTGTGTTTTTGGCGTTTTTGAACTTTCAATGCTATGGCGTGTCTCAGCACTCTACTTTATGCTGTTTTGAAGTGTTTCAGCTGTTTTTGGGAAATGTCAAATTTTGACATTTTTGCCATAGTATAGCCTTGCTTTTTTCTCATTTTTTCAACATGCTATATTACTGTGTTTTGGCGTTTTTGGAACTTTCAATGCTATGGCGTGTCTCAGCACACTATTTTATGCTGTTTTGAGGTGTTTTCAGCTGTTTTTGGACATGTCAAATTTTGACATTTTGCCATACTATAGCCTTGCTTTTTTTCTCATTTTTTCAACATGCTATATTACTGTGTTTTTGGCGTTTTTTTGGAACTTTCAATGCTATGGCGTGTCTCAGCACGCTATTTTATGCTGTTTTGAGGTGTTTTCAGCTGTTTTTGGGACATGTCAAATTTTGACATTTTTGCCATACTATAGCCTTGCTTTTTTGGTCATTTTTTCGACATGCTATATTACTGTGTTTTTGGCGTTTTTTGAACTTTCAATGCTATGGCGTGTCTCAGCACGCTATTTTATGCTGTTTTGAGGTGTTTTCAGCTGTTTTTTGGGACATGTCAAATTTTGACATTTTTGCCATACTATAGCCTTTGCTTTTTTCTCATTTTTTCAACATGCTATATTACTGTGTTTTTGGCGTTTTTGGAACTTTCAATGCTATGGCGTGTCTCAGCATGCTGTTTTATGCTGTTTTCAGGTGTTTTCAGCTGTTTTTGGGACATGTCAAATTTTGACATTTTTGCCATACTATAGCCTTGCTTTCTGGTCATTTTTTCAACATGCTGGATTATTGTGTTTTTGGCGTTTTTGGAACTTTCAATGCTATGGCGTGTCTTAGCACACTATTTTATGCTGTTTTGAGGTGTTTTCAGCTGTTTTTGGGACATGTCAAATTTTGACATTTTTGCCATACTATAGCCTTGCTTTTTTCTCATTTTTCAACATGCTATATTACTGTGTTTTTGGCGTTTTTGAACTTTCAATGCTATGGCGTGTCTCAGCACGCTATTTTATGCTGTTTTGAGGTGTTTTCAGCTGTTTTTTGGGACATGTCAAATTTTGACATTTTTGCCATACTATAGCCTTGCTTTTTTTCTCATTTTTTCAACATGCTATATTACTGTGTTTTTGGCGTTTTTTTGGAACTTTCAATGCTATGGCGTGTCTCAGCACGCTATTTTATGCTGTTTTGAGGTGTTTTAAGCTGTTTTTGAGACATGTCAAATTTTGACATTTTTGCCATACTATAGCCTTGCTTTTTTCTCATTTTTTCAACATGCTATATTACTGTGTTTTTGGCGTTTTTGGAACTTTCAATGCTATGGCGTGTCTCAGCACGCTATTTTATGCTGTTTTGAGGTGTTTTCAGCTGTTTTTGGGACATGTCAAATTTTGACATTTTTGCCATACTATAGCCTTGCTTTTTGGTCATTTTTCAACATGCTATATTACTGTGTTTTTGGCGTTTTTTGGAACTTTCAATGCTATGGCGTGTCTCAGCACGCTATTTTATGCTGTTTTGAGGTGTTTTCAGCTGTTTTTGGGACATGTCAAATTTTGACATTTTGCCATACTATAGCCTTGCTTTTTCTCATTTTTTCAACATGCTATATTACTGTGTTTTTGGCGTTTTTTTGGAACTTTCAATGCTTTTGCGTGTCTCATCACGCTATTTTATGCTGTTTTGAGGTGTCTTAAGCTGTTTTTGGACATGTCAAATTTTGACATTTTTGCCATACTATAGCCTTGCTTTTTTGGTCATTTTTCAACATGCTATATTACTGTGTTTTTGGCGTTTTTTGAACTTTCAATGCTATGGCGTGTCTCAGCACGCTATTTTATGCTGTTTTGAGGTGTTTTCAGCTGTTTTGGGACATGTCAAATTTTGACATTTTGCCATACTATAGCCTTTGCTTTTTTCTCATTTTTTCAACATGCTATATTACTGTGTTTTTTGGCGTTTTTTGAACTTTCAATGCTATGGCGTGTCTCAGCACGCTTATTTTATGCTGTTTTGAGGTGTTTTCAGCTGTTTTTGGGACATGTCAAATTTTGACATTTTTGCCATACTATAGCCTTGCTTTTTTTGGTCATTTTTCAACATGCTATATTACTGTGTTTTTGGCGTTTTTGAACTTTCAATGCTATGGCGTGTCTCAGCACGCTTATTTTATTCTGTTTTGAGGTGTTTTAAGCTGTTTTTGGAATACGTCAAATTTTGACATTTTTGCCATACTATAGCCTTGCTTTTTTTCTCATTTTTTCAACATGCTATATTACTGTGTTTTTGGCGTTTTTTGGAACTTTCAATGCTATGGCGTGTCTCAGCACGCTATTTTATGCTGTTTTGAGGTGTTTTCAGCTGTTTTTGGGACATGTCAAATTTTGACATTTTTGCCATACTATAGCCTTGCTTTTTTTCTCATTTTTTCAACATGCTATATTACTGTGTTTTTGGCGTTTTTTTGGAACTTTCAATGCTATGGCGTGTCTCAGCACGCTATTTTATGCTGTTTTGAGGTGTTTTCAGCTGTTTTTGGAATACGTCAAATTTTGACATTTTTGCCATACTATAGCCTTGCTTTTTTTCTCATTTTTTCAACATGCTATATTACTGTGTTTTGGCATTTTTGAACTTTCAATGCTATGGCGTGTCTCAGCACGCTATTTTATGCTGTTTTGAGGTGTTTTCAGCTGTTTTTGGGACATGTCAAATTTTGACATTTTTGCCATACTATAGCCTTGCTTTTTTTCTCATTTTTTCAACATGCTATATTACTGTGTTTTTGGCGTTTTTTTTTTAACTTTCAATGCTATGGCGTGTCTCAGCACGCTATTTTATGCTGTTTTGAGGTGTTTTCAGCTGTTTTTGGGACATGTCAAATTTTGACATTTTTGCCATACTATAGCCTTGCTTTTTTGGTCATTTTTTCAACATGCTATATTACTGTGTTTTTGGCGTTTTTTGGAACTTTCAATGCTATGGCGTGTCTCAGCACGCTATTTTATGCTGTTTTGAGGTGTTTTCAGCTGTTTTTGGAATACGTCAAATTTTGACATTTTTGCCATACTATAGCCTTGCTTTTTTGGTCATTTTTTCGACATGCTATATTACTGTGTTTTTGGCGTTTTTTGGAACTTTCAATGCTATGGCGTGTCTCAGCACGCTATTTTATGCTGTTTTGAGGTGTTTTCAGCTGTTTTTGGGACATGTCAAATTTTGACATTTTTGCCATACTATAGCCTTGCTTTTTTGGTCATTTTTTCAACATGCTATATTACTGTGTTTTTGGCGTTTTTTGGAACTTTCAATGCTATGGCGTGTCTCAGCACGCTATTTTATGCTGTTTTGAGGTGTTTTCAGCTGTTTTTGGAATATGTCAAATTTTGACATTTTTGCCATACTATAGCCTTGCTTTTTTTCTCATTTTTTCAACATGCTATATTACTGTGTTTTTGGCGTTTTTTGGAACTTTCAATGCTATGGCGTGTCTCAGCACGCTATTTTATGCTGTTTTGAGGTGTTTTCAGCTGTTTTTGGGACATGTCAAATTTTGACATTTTTGCCATACTATAGCCTTGCTTTTTTTCTCATTTTTTCAACATGCTATATTACTGATTTTTTGGCGTTTTTTGGAACTTTCAATGCTATGGCGTGTCTCAGCACGCTTATTTTATGCTGTTTTGAGGTGTTTTCAGCTGTTTTTGGGACATGTCAAATTTTGACATTTTGCCATACTATAGCCTTGCTTTTTTCTCATTTTTCAACATGCTATATTACTGTGTTTTTGGCGTTTTTGGAACTTTCAATGCTATGGCGTGTCTCAGCACGCTAGTTCATGCTGTTTTGAGGTGTTTTCAGCTGTTTTGGGACATGTCAAATTTTGACATTTTTGCCATACTATAGCCTTGCTTTTTTGGTCATTTTTTCGACATGCTATATTACTGTGTTTTTGGCGTTTTTTGGAACTTTCAATGCTATGGCGTGTCTCAGCACGCTATTTTATGCTGTTTTGAGGTGTTTTCAGCTGTTTTTGACATGTCAAATTTTGACATTTTGCCATACTATAGCCTTGCTTTTTTCTCATTTTTTCAACATGCTATATTACTGTGTTTTTGGCGTTTTTGAACTTTCAATGTTATGGCGTGTCTTAGCACGCTATTTTATGCAGTTTTGAGGTGTTTTCAGCTGTTTTTGGGACATGTCAAATTTTGACATTTTTGCCATACTATAGCCTTGCTTTTTTTCTCATTTTTCGACATGCTATATTACTGATTTTTTGGCGTTTTTTTGAGCTTTCAATGCTATGGCGTGTCTCAGCACGCTATTTTATGCTGTTTTGAGGTGTTTTAAGCTGTTTTTGGGACATGTCAAATTTTGACATTTTTGCCATACTATAGCCTTGCTTTTTTTCTCATTTTTTCAACATGCTATATTACTGTGTTTTTGGCGTTTTTTGGAACTTTCAATGCTATGGCGTGTCTCAGCACGCTATTTTATGCTGTTTTGAGGTGTTTTAAGCTGTTTTTGGGACATGTCAAATTTTGACATTTTGCCATACTATAGCCTTGCTTTTTTCTCATTTTTTCAACATGCTATATTACTGTGTTTTTTACGTTTTTGAACTTTCAATGCTATGGCGTGTCTCAGCACGCTTATTTTATGCTGTTTTGAGGTGTTTTCAGCTGTTTTTGGACATGTCAAATTTTGACATTTTGCCATACTATAGCCTTGCTTTTTTCTCATTTTTTCAACATGCTATATTACTGTGTTTTTGGCGTTTTTTGAACTTTCAATGCTATATGTGTCTCAGCACGCTATTTTATGCTGTTTTGAGGTGTTTTTAGCTGTTTTTGGGACATGTCAAATTTTGACATTTTTGCCATACTATAGCCTTGCTTTTTTTTCTCATTTTTTCAACATGCTATATTACTGTGTTTTGGGCGTTTTTTGGAACTTTCAATGCTATGGCGTGTCTCAGCACGCTATTTTATGCTGTTTTGAGGTGTTTTCAGCTGTTTTTGGGACATGTCAAATTTTGACATTTTTGCCATACTATAGCCTTGCTTTTTTTCTCATTTTTTCAACATGCTATATTACTGTGTTTTTGGCGTTTTTTGGAACTTTCAATGCTATGGCGTGTCTCAGCACGCTATTTTATGCTGTTTTGAGGTGTTTTAAGCTGTTTTTGGGACACGTCAAATTTTTACATTTTTGCCATACTATAGCCTTGCTTTTTTTGTCATTTTTCGACATGCTTTATTACTGTGTTTTGGCGTTTTTGGAACTTTCAATGCTATGGCGTGTCTCAGCACGCTTATTTTATGGTGTTTTCAGGTGTTTTCAGCTGTTTTCGGGACATGTCAAATTTTGACATTTTTGCCATACTATAGCCTTGCTTTTTTTCTCATTTTTTCGACATGCTATATTACTGTTTTTTTGGAACTTTCAATGCTATTGCGTGTTTCAGCACGCTATTTTATGCTGTTTTGATGTGTTTTCAGCTGTTTTTGGGACATGTCAAATTTTGACATTTTTGCCATACTATAGCCTTGCTTTTTTTTCTCATTTTTTCAACATGCTATATTACTGTGTTTTTGGCGTTTTTTGAACTTTCAATGCTATGGCGTGTCTCAGCACGCTATTTTATGCTGTTTTTGAGGTGTTTTAAGCTGTTTTTGGGACATGTCAAATTTTGACATTTTGCCATACTATAGCCTTGCTTTTTTCTCATTTTTCAACATGCTATATTACTGTGTTTTTTGGCGTTTTTTGGAACTTTCAATGCTATGGCGTGTCTCAGCACGCTATTTTATGCTGTTTTGAGGTGTTTTCAGCTGTTTTTGGGACATGTCAAATTTTGACATTTTTGCCATACTATAGCCTTGCTTTTTTCTCATTTTTTCAACATGCTATATTACTGTGTTTTTGGCGTTTTTTGGAACTTTCAATGCTATGGCGTGTCTCAGCACGCTATTTTATGCTTTTTTGAGGTGTTTTCAGCTGTTTTTGGGACATGTCAAATTTTGACATTTTGCCATACTATAGCCTTGCTTTTTTGGTCATTTTTCAACATGCTATATTACTGTGTTTTGGCGTTTTTGGAACTTTCAATGCTATGGCGTGTCTCAGCACGCTATTTTATGCTGTTTTGAGGTGTTTTCAGCTGTTTTTGGGACATGTCAAATTTTGACATTTTTGCCATACTATAGCCTTGCTTTTTTTCTCATTTTTTCAACATGCTATATTACTGTGTTTTTGGCGTTTTTTGGAACTTTCAATGCTATGGCGTGTCTTAGCACACTATTTTATGCTGTTTTGAGGTGTTTTCAGCTGTTTTTGGGACATGTCAAATTTTGACATTTTTGCCATACTATAGCCTTGCTTTTTTCTCATTTTTCAACATGCTATATTACTGTGTTTTTGGCGTTTTTGGAACTTTCAATGCTATGGCGTGTCTCAGCACGCTATTTTATGCTGTTTTGAGGTGTTTTCAGCTGTTTTTGGACATGTCAAATTTTGCCATTTTTGCCATTCTATTGTCTTGCTTTTTTTCTCATTTTTTCAACATGCTATATTACTGTGTTTTTGGCGTTTTTTTGGAACTTTCAATGCTATGGCGTGTCTCAGCACGCTATTTTATGCTGTTTTGAGGTGTTTTCAGCTGTTTTTGGGACATGTCAAATTTTGACATTTTTGCCATACTATAGCCTTGCTTTTTTTCTCATTTTTTCAACATGCTATATTACTGTGTTTTTTGGCGTTTTTTGGAACTTTCAATGCTATGGCGTGTCTCAGCACGCTATTTTATGCTGTTTTGAGGTGTTTTCAGCTGTTTTTGGGACATGTCAAATTTTGACATTTTTGCCATACTATAGCCTTGCTTTTTTTTCTCATTTTTTCAACATGCTATATTACTGTGTTTTGGCGTTTTTTGAACTTTCAATGCTATGGCGTGTCTCAGCACGCTATTTTATGCTGTTTTGAGGTGTTTTCAGCTGTTTTTTGACATGTCAAATTTTGACATTTTTGCCATACTATAGCCTTGCTTTTTTTCTCATTTTTCAACATGCTATATTACTGTGTTTTTTGGCGTTTTTGGAACTTTCAATGCTATGGCGTGTCTCAGCACGCTATTTTATGCTGTTTTGAGGTGTTTTAAGCTGTTTTTGGACATGTCAAATTTTGACATTTTGCCATACTATAGCCTTGCTTTTTTCTCATTTTTTCAACATGCTATATTACTGTGTTTTTGGCGTTTTTTGGAACTTTCAATGCTATGGCGTGTCTCAGCACGCTATTTTATGCTGTTTTGAGGTGTTTTCAGCTGTTTTTGGGACATGTCAAATTTTGACATTTTTGCCATACTATAGCCTTGCTTTTTTCTCATTTTTTCAACATGCTATATTACTGTGTTTTTTGGCGTTTTTGAACTTTCAATGCTATGGCGTGTCTCAGCACGCTATTTTATGCTGTTTTGAGGTGTTTTGTTGTTTTTGGGACATGTCAAATTTTGACATTTTTGCCATACTATAGCCTTGCTTTTTTTCTCATTTTTTCAACATGCTATATTACTGTGTTTTTGGCGTTTTTTTGGAACTTTCAATGCTATGGCGTGTCTTAGCACACTATTTTATGATGTTTTGAGGTGTTTTGAGCTGTTTTTGCACATGTCAAATTTTGACATTTTGCCATACTATAGCCTTTGCTTTTTTCTCATTTTTTCAACATGCTATATTACTGTGTTTTTGGCGTTTTTTGGAACTTTCAATGCTATGGCGTGTCTCAGCACGCTATTTTATGCTGTTTTGAGGTGTTTTCAGCTGTTTTTGGAATACGTCAAATTTTGACATTTTTGCCATACTATAGCCTTGCTTTTTTTTTCTCATTTTTTCAACATGCTATATTACTGTGTTTTGGCGTTTTTGGAACTTTCAATGCTATGGCGTGTCTCAGCACGCTATTTTATGCTGTTTTGAGGTGTTTTCAGCTGTTTTTGGGACATGTCAAATTTTGACATTTTGCCATACTATAGCCTTGCTTTTTTCTCATTTTTTCGACATGCTATATTACTGATTTTTTGGCGTTTTTTGGAACTTTCAATGCTATGGCGTGTCTCAGCACGCTATTTTATGCTGTTTTGAGGTGTTTTCAGCTGTTTTTGGGACATGTCAAATTTTGACATTTTTGCCATACTATAGCCTTGCTTTTTTGGTCATTTTTTCGACATGCTATATTACTGATTTTTTGGCGTTTTTTGGAACTTTCAATGCTATGGCGTGTCTCAGCACGCTATTTTATGCTGTTTTGAGGTGTTTTAAGCTGTTTTTGGAATACGTCAAATTTTGACATTTTTGCCATACTATAGCCTTGCTTTTTTTCTCATTTTTTCAACATGCTATATTACTGTGTTTTTGGCGTTTTTTTGGAACTTTCAATGCTATGGCGTGTCTCAGCACGCTATTTTATGCTGTTTTGAGGTGTTTTTAGCTGTTTTTGGGACATGTCAAATTTTGACATTTTTGCCATACTATAGCCTTGCTTTTTTTCTCATTTTTTCAACATGCTATATTACTGTGTTTTTGGCGTTTTTTGAACTTTCAATGCTATGGCGTGTCTCAGCACGCTATTTTATGCTGTTTTGAGGTGTTTTCAGCTGTTTTTTGGGACATGTCAAATTTTGACATTTTGCCATACTATAGCCTTGCTTTTTTCTCATTTTTTCAACATGCTATATTACTGTGTTTTTGGCGTTTTTTGGAACTTTCAATGCTATGGCGTGTCTCAGCACGCTATTTTATGCTGTTTTGAGGTGTTTTAAGCTGTTTTTGGGACATGTCAAATTTTGACATTTTTGCCATACTATAGCCTTGCTTTTTTTTCTCATTTTTTCAACATGCTATATTACTGATTTTTTGGCGTTTTTTGGAACTTTCAATGCTATGGCGTGTCTCAGCACGCTATTTTATGCTGTTTTGAGGTGTTTTTTGCTGTTTTGGGACATGTCAAATTTTGACATTTTGCCATACTATAGCCTTGCTTTTTTCTCATTTTTTCAACATGCTATATTACTGTGTTTTTGGCGTTTTTGGAACTTTCAATGCTATGGCGTGTCTCAGCACGCTATTTTATGCTGTTGTGAGGTGTTTTCAGCTGTTTTTGGAATACGTCAAATTTTGACATTTTTGCCATACTATAGCCTTGCTTTTTTCTCATTTTTTCAACATGCTATATTACTGATTTTTTGGCGTTTTTTGGAACTTTCAATGCTATGGCGTGTCTCAGCACGCTATTTTATGCTGTTTTGAGGTGTTTTCAGCTGTTTTTGGGACATGTCAAATTTTGACTTTTTTGCCATACTATAGCCTTGCTTTTTTTCTCATTTTTTTACATGCTATATTACTGTGTTTTTGGCGTTTTTTGAACTTTCAATGCTATGGCGTGTCTTAGCACGCTATTTTATGCTGTTTTGAGGTGTTTTCAGCTGTTTTTTGGGACATGTCAAATTTTGACATTTTTGCCATACTATAGCCTTGCTTTTTTCTCATTTTTTCAACATGCTATATTACTGTGTTTTTGGCGTTTTTTGAACTTTCAATGCTATGGCGTGTCTCAGCACGCTATTTTATGCTGTTTTGAGGTGTTTTCAGCTGTTGTTTTTGGACATGTCAAATTTTGACATTTTTGCCATACTATAGCCTTGCTTTTTTCTCATTTTTTCAACATGCTATATTACTGTGTTTTTGGCGTTTTTGAACTTTCAATGCTATGGCGTGTCTCAGCACGCTATTTTATGCTGTTTTGTGGTGTTTTCTGCTGTTTTTGGGACATGTCAATTTTTGACATTTTTGCCATACTATTGCCTTGCTTTTTTTCTCATTTTTTCAACATGCTATATTACTGTGTTTTTGGCGTTTTTTTGAACTTTCGATGCTATGGCGTGTCTCAGCACGCTATTTTATGCTGTTTTGAGGTGTTTTCAGCTGTTTTTGGGACATGTCAAATTTTGACATTTTTGCCATACTATAGCCTTGCTTTTTTTCTCATTTTTTCAACATGCTATATTACTGTGTTTTTGGCGTTTTTTGGAACTTTCAATGCTATGGCGTGTCTTAGCACGCTATTTTATGCTGTTTTGAGGTGTTTTAAGCTGTTTTTGGACATGTCAAATTTTGACATTTTTGCCATACTATAGCCTTGCTTTTTTCTCATTTTTCAACATGCTATATTACTGTGTTTTTGGCGTTTTTGGAACTTTCAATGCTATGGCGTGTCTCAGCACGCTATTTTATGCTGTTTTGAGGTGTTTTCAGCTGTTTTTGGGACATGTCAAATTTTGACATTTTTGCCATACTATAGCCTTGCTTTTTTCTCATTTTTTCAACATGCTATATTACTGTGTTTTTATGCTTTTTTGGAACTTTCAATGCTATGGCGTGTCTCAGCACGCTATTTTATGCTGTTTTGAGGTGTTTTAGTTGTTTTTGGACATGTCAATTTTGACATTTTTGCCATACTATAGCCTTGCTTTTTTTCTCATTTTTCAACATGCTATATTACTGTGTTTTTGGCGTTTTTGGAACTTTCAATGCTATGGCGTGTCTCAAGCCACGCTATTTTATGCTGTTTTGAGGTGTTTTCAGCTGTTTTTGGGACATGTCAAATTTTGACATTTTTGCCATACTATAGCCTTGCTTTTTTTCTCATTTTTTCAACATGCTATATTACTGTGTTTTTGGCGTTTTTTTGGAACTTTCAATGCTATGGCGTGTCTCAGCACGCTATTTTATGCTGTTTTGAGGTGTTTTTGCTGTTTTTTGGGACATGTCAAATTTTGACATTTTGCCATACTATAGCCTTGCTTTTTTCTCATTTTTCAACATGCTATATTACTGTGTTTTTGGCGTTTTTTGAACTTTCAATGCTATGGCGTGTCTCAGCACGCTATTTTATGCTGTTTTGAGGTGTTTTCAGCTGTTTTTGGGACATGTCAAATTTTGACATTTTGCCATACTATAGCCTTGCTTTTTTTCTCATTTTTTCAACATGCTATATTACTGTGTTTTTGGCGTTTTTGAACTTTCAATGCTATGGCGTGTCTCAGCACGCTATTTTATGCTGTTTTGAGGTGTTTTTAAGCTGTTTTTGGGACATGTCAAATTTTGACATTTTGCCATACTATAGCCTTGCTTTTTTCTCATTTTTCAACATGCTATATTACTGTGTTTTTGGCGTTTTTTGGAACTTTCAATGCTATGGCGTGTCTTAGCACGCTATTTTATGCTGTTTTGAGGTGTTTTCAGCTGTTTTTGGGACATGTCAAATTTTGACATTTTTGCCATACTATAGCCTTGCTTTTTTTTTTCATTTTTTCAACATCCTTTATTCCTGTGTTTTGGGCGTTTTTGGAACTTTCAATGCTATGGCGTGTCTCAGCACGCTTATTTTATGCTGTTTTGAGGTGTTTTCAGCTGTTTTTGGAATACGTCAAATTTTGACATTTTGCCATACTATAGCCTTGCTTTTTTCTCATTTTTTCAACATGCTATATTACTGTGTTTTGGCGTTTTTTGGAACTTTCAATGCTATGGCGTGTCTCAGCACGCTATTTTATGCTGTTTTGAGGTGTTTTCAGCTGTTTTTGGGACATGTCAAATTTTGACATTTTTGCCATACTATAGCCTTGCTTTTTTCTCATTTTTCAACATGCTATATTACTGATTTTTTGGCGTTTTTGAACTTTCAATGCTATGGCGTGTCTCAGCACGCTATTTTATGCTGTTTTGAGGTGTTTTTGTTGTTTTTTACATGTCAAATTTTGACATTTTGCCATACTATAGCCTTGCTTTTTTCTCATTTTTCAACATGCTATATTACTGTGTTTTTTGGCGTTTATTGGAACTTTCAATGCTATGGCGTGTCTCAGCACGCTATTTTATGCTGTTTTGAGGTGTTTTCAGCTGTTTTTGGGACATGTCAAATTTTGACATTTTTGCCATACTATAGCCTTGCTTTTTTTTCTCATTTTTTCAACATGCTATATTACTGATTTTTGGCGTTTTTGAACTTTCAATGCTATGGCGTGTCTCAGCACGCTATTTTATGCTGTTTTGAGGTGTTTTAAGCTGTTTTTGGGACATGTCAAATTTTGACATTTTTGCCATACTATAGCCTTGCTTTTTTTCTCATTTTTTCAAAATGCTTTATTATTGATTTTTTGGCGTTTTTGGAACTTTCAATGCTATGGCGTGTCTCAGCACACTATTTTATGCTGTTTTGAGGTGTTTTCAGCTGTTTTGGGACATGTCAAATTTTGACATTTTGCCATACTATAGCCTTGCTTTTTCTCATTTTTTCAACATGCTATATTACTGTGTTTTGGCGTTTTTTGAACTTTCAATGCTATGGCGTGTCTCAGCACGCTATTTTATGCTGTTTTGAGGTGTTTTAGTTGTTTTAGCTGTTTTTGCATGTCAAATTTTGACATTTTTGCCATACTATAGCCTTGCTTTTTTTCTCATTTTTCAACATGCTATATTACTGTGTTTTTTGGCGTTTTTGGAACTTTCAATGCTATGGCGTGTCTTAGCACGCTATTTTATGCTGTTTTGAGGTGTTTTAAGCTGTTTTTGGGACATGTCAAATTTTGACATTTTTGCCATACTATAGCCTTGCTTTTTTTCTCATTTTTCGACATGCTATATTACTGATTTTTTGGCGTTTTTTGGAACTTTCAATGCTATGGCGTGTCTCAGCACGCTATTTTATGCTGTTTTGAGGTGTTTTCAGCTGTTTTTGGAATGTCAAATTTTGACATTTTTGCCATACTATAGCCTTGCTTTTTTCTCATTTTTTCAACATGCTATATTACTGTGTTTTTTGGCGTTTTTGAACTTTCAATGCTATGGCGTGTCTCAGCACGCTATTTTATGCTGTTTTGAGGTGTTTTAGTTGTTTTTAACATGTCAAATTTTGACATTTTGCCATACTATAGCCTTGCTTTTTTCTCATTTTTTCAACATGCTATATTACTGTGTTTTTGGCGTTTTTGAACTTTCAATGCTATGGCGTGTCTCAGCACGCTATTTTATGCTGTTTTGAGGTGTTTTCAGCTGTTTTTGGGACATGTCAAATTTTGACATTTTTGCCATACTATAGCCTTGCTTTTTCTCATTTTTTCAACATGCTATATTACTGTGTTTTTTGGCGTTTTTGGAACTTTCAATGCTATGGCGTGTCTCAGCACGCTATTTTATGCTGTTTTGAGGTGTTTTCAGCTGTTTTTGGGACATGTCAAATTTTGACATTTTGCCATACTATAGCCTTGCTTTTTTCTCATTTTTTCAACATGCTATATTACTGATTTTTTGGCGTTTTTTGGAACTTTCAATGCTATGGCGTGTCTCAGCACGCTATTTTATGCTGTTTTGAGGTGTTTTAAGCTGTTTTTGGGACATGTCAAATTTTGACATTTTGCCATACTATAGCCTTGCTTTTTTCTCATTTTTCAACATGCTATATTACTGTGTTTTTGGCGTTTTTGGAACTTTCAATGCTATGGCGTGTGTCAGCGCGCTATTTTCTGCTGTTTTGAGGTGTTTTCAGCTGTTTTTTGGACATGTCAAATTTTGACATTTTTGCCATACTATAGCCTTGCTTTTTTCTCATTTTTCAACATGCTATATTACTGTGTTTTTTGGCGTTTTTTGAACTTTCAATGCTATGGCGTGTCTCAGCACGCTATTTTATGCTGTTTTGAGGTGTTTTCAGCTGTTTTTGGGACATGTCAAATTTTGACATTTTGCCATACTATAGCCTTGCTTTTTTCTCATTTTTTCGACATGCTATATTACTGATTTTTTGGCGTTTTTTGGAACTTTCAATGCTATGGCGTGTCTCAGCACGCTATTTTATGCTGTTTTGAGGTGTTTTCAGCTGTTTTTGGGACATGTCAAATTTTGACATTTTTGCCATACTATAGCCTTGCTTTTTTTCTCATTTTTCAACATGCTATATTACTGTGTTTTTGGCGTTTTTGAACTTTCAATGCTATGGCGTGTCTCAGCACGCTATTTTATGCTGTTTTGAGGTGTTTTCAGCTGTTTTTGGGACATGTCAAATTTTGACATTTTGCCATACTATAGCCTTGCTTTTTTCTCATTTTTTCAACATGCTATATTACTGTGTTTTGGCGTTTTTTGAACTTTCAATGCTATGGCGTGTCTCAGCACGCTATTTTATGCTGTTTTGAGGTGTTTTAAGCTGTTTTTTGGGACATGTCAAATTTTGACATTTTGCCATACTATAGCCTTGCTTTTTTCTCATTTTTTCAACATGCTATATTACTGTGTTTTTGGCGTTTTTGAACTTTCAATGCTATGGCGTGTCTCAGCACGCTATTTTATGCTGTTTTGAGGTGTTTTCAGCTGTTTTTTACATGTCAAATTTTGACATTTTTGCCATACTATAGCCTTGCTTTTTTTCATTTTTTCAACATGCTTTATTACTGTGTTTTTGGCGTTTTTTGGAACTTTCAATGCTATGGCGTGTCTTAGCACGCTATTTTATGCTGTTTTGAGGTGTTTTCAGCTGTTTTTGGGACATGTCAAATTTTGACATTTTGCCATACTATAGCCTTGCTTTTTCTCATTTTTTCAACATGCTATATTACTGTGTTTTAGCGTTTTTTGAACTTTCAATGCTATGGCGTCTCTTAGCACGCTATTTTATGCTGTTTTGAGGTGTTTTTAGCTGTTTTTGGGACATGTCAAATTTTGACATTTTTGCCATACTATAGCCTTGCTTTTTTTCTCATTTTTTCAACATGCTATATTACTGTGTTTTTTGGCGTTTTTGGAACTTTCAATGCTATGGCGTGTCTCAGCACGCTATTTTATGCTGTTTTGAGGTGTTTTCAGCTGTTTTTGGGACATGTCAAATTTTGACATTTTGCCATACTATAGCCTTGCTTTTTTCTCATTTTTTCAACATGCTATATTACTGTGTTTTTGGCGTTTTTTGGAACTTTCAATGCTATTTCGTGTCTCAGTACACTATTTTATGCTGTTTTGAGGTTTTTTATGCTGTTTTTGGGTCATGTCAAATTTTGACATTTTTGCCATACTATAGCCTTGCTTTTTTGGTCATTTTTCAACATGCTATATTACTGTGTTTTTGGCGTTTTTTGGAACTTTCAATGCTATGGCGTGTCTCAGCACGCTATTTTATGCTGTTTTGAGGTGTTTTCAGCTGTTTTTGGGACATGTCAAATTTTGACATTTTTGCCATACTATAGCCTTGCTTTTTTTCTCATTTTTCGACATGCTATATTACTGTGTTTTTGGCGTTTTTTGGAACTTTCAATGCTATGGCGTGTCTTAGCACACTATTTTATGCTGTTTTGAGGTGTTTTAAGCTGTTTTTGGGACATGTCAAATTTTGACATTTTTGCCATACTATAGCCTTGCTTTGTTTCTCAGTTTTTCAACATGCTATATTACTGTGTTTTTGGCGTGTTTTGGAACTTTCAAGGCTATGGCGTGTCGTAGCACACTATTGTATGCTGTTTTGAGGTGTTTTAAGCTGTTTTTGGACATGTCAAATTTTGACATTTTGCCATACTATAGCCTTGCTTTTCTTCTCATTTTCACAACCCGCTATATTACTGTGTTTTTGGCGTTTTTGGAACTTTCAATGCTATGGCGTGTCTCAGCACGCTATTTTATGCTGTTTTGAGGTGTTTTTCAGCTGTTTTTGGACATGTCTAATTTTGACATTTTTGCCATACTATAGCCTTGCTTTTTTGGTCATTTTTTCGACATGCTATATTACTGTGTTTTTGGCGTTTTTTGGAACTTTCAATGCTATGGCGTGTCTCAGCACGCTATTTTATGCTGTTTTGAGGTGTTTTAAGCTGTTTTTTTGGGACATGTCAAATTTTGACATTTTGCCATACTATAGCCTTGCTTTTTTCTCATTTTTCAACATGCTATATTACTGTGTTTTTTGGCGTTTTTGGAACTTTCAATGCTATGGAGTGTCTCAGCACACTATTTTATGCTGTTTTGAGGTATTCTCATCTGTTTTTGGGACATGTCAAATTTTGACATTTTTGCCATACTATAGCCTGGCTTTTTTTGTCAGTTTTTCAACATGCTATATTACTGTGTTTTGGCGTTTTTGGAACTTTCAATGCTATGGCGTGTCTCAGCACGCTATTTTATGCTGTTTTGAGGTGTTTTAAGCTGTTTTTTGGACATGTCAAATTTTGACATTTTTGCCATACTATAGCCTTGCTTTTTCTCATTTTTCAACATGCTATATTACTGTGTTTTTTGGCGTTTTTGAACTTTCAATGCTATGGCGTGTCTCAGCACGCTATTTTATGCTGTTTTGAGGTGTTTTCAGCTGTTTTTGGGACATGTCAAATTTTGACATTTTGCCATACTATAGCCTTGCTTTTTTCTCATTTTTCAACATGCTATATTACTGTGTTTTTGGCGTTTTTTGGAACTTTCAATGCTATGGCGTGTCTTCAGCACACTATTTTATGCTGTTTTGAGGTGTTTTAAGCTGTTTTTGGGACATGTCAAATTTGACATTTTGCCATACTATAGCCTTGCTTTTTTTCTCATTTTTCAACATGCTATATTACTGTGTTTTTTGGCGTTTTTTGGAACTTTCAATGCTATGGCGTGTCTCAGCACGCTATTTTATGCTGTTTTGAGGTGTTTTCAGCTGTTTTTGGGACATGTCAAATTTTGACATTTTTGCCATACTATAGCCTTGCTTTTTCTCATTTTTCAACATGCTATATTACTGTGTTTTGGCGTTTTTTGGAACTTTCAATGCTATGGCGTGTCTCAGCACGCTATTTTATGCTGTTTTGAGGTGTTTTCAGCTGTTTTTGGGACATGTCAAATTTTGACATTTTTGCCATACTATAGCCTTGCTTTTTCTCATTTTTCAACATGCTATATTACTGTGTTTTTTTGGCGTTTTTGGAACTTTCAATGCTATGGCGTGTCTCAGCACGCTATTTTATGCTGTTTTGAGGTGTTTTCAGCTGTTTTTTTGGGACATGTCAAATTTTGACATTTTGCCATACTATAGCCTTGCTTTTTTTTCTCATTTTTCAACATGCTATATTACTGTGTTTTTGGCGTTTTTGGAACTTTCAATGCTATGGCGTGTCTCAGCACGCTATTTTATGCTGTTTTGAGGTGTTTTAAGCTGTTTTTGGGACATGTCAAATTTTGACATTTTTGCCATACTATAGCCTTGCTTTTTTCTCATTTTTCAACATGCTATATTACTGATTTTTGGCGTTTTTGAACTTTCAATGCTATGGCGTGTCTCAGCACGCTATTTTATGCTGTTTTGAGGTGTTTTCAGCTGTTTTTGGGACATGTCAAATTTTGACATTTTGCCATACTATAGCCTTGCTTTTTTCTCATTTTTCAACATGCTATATTACTGTGTTTTTGGCGTTTTTGGAACTTTCAATGCTATGGCGTGTCTCAGCACACTATTTTATGCTGTTTTGAGGTGTTTTTAAGCTGTTTTTGGGACATGTCAAATTTTGACATTTTTGCCATACTATAGCCTTGCTTTTTCTCATTTTTCAACATGCTATATTACTGATTTTTTGGCGTTTTGGAACTTTCAATGCTATGGCGTGTCTCAGCACCGCTATTTTATGCTGTTTTGAGGTGTTTTAAGCTGTTTTTGGGACATGTCAATTTTGACATTTTTGCCATACTATAGCCTTTTGCTTTTTTTCATTTTTCAACATGCTATATTACTGATTTTGGCGTTTTTGGAACTTTCAATGCTATGGCGTGTCTCAGCACGCTATTTTATGCTGTTTTGAGGTGTTTTCAGCTGTTTTTTGACATGTCAAATTTTGACATTTTGCCATACTATAGCCTTGCTTTTTCTCATTTTTCAACATGCTATATTGCTGTGTTTTTGGCGTTTTTTGGAACTTTCAATGCTATGGCGTGTCTCAGCACACTATTTTATGCTGTTTTGAGGTGTTTTAAGCTGTTGTTTTTGGACATGTCAAATTTTGACATTTTGCCATACTATAGCCTTGCTTTTTTCTCATTTTTCAACATGCTATATTACTGATTTTTTGGCGTTTTTGGAACTTTCAATGCTATATGGCGTGTCTCAGCACGCTATTTTATGCTGTTTTGAGGTGTTTTTCAGCTGTTTTTTGGGACATGTCAAATTTTGACATTTTGCCATACTATAGCCTTGCTTTTTTCTCATTTTTTCAACATGCTATATTACTGTGTTTTTGGCGTTTTTGGAACTTTCAATGCTATGGCGTGTCTCAGCACACTATTTTATGCTGTTTTGAGGTGTTTTAAGCTGTTTTTGGGACATGTCAAATTTTGACATTTTTGCCATACTATAGCCTTGCTTTTTTTCTCATTTTTTCGACATGCTATATTACTGATTTTTTGGCGTTTATTGGAACTTTCAATGCTATGGCGTGTCTCAGCACGCTATTTTATGCTGTTTTGAGGTGTTTTAAGCTGTTTTTGGGACATGTCAAATTTTGACATTTTTGCCATACTATAGCCTTGCTTTTTTTTCTCATTTTTTCAACATGCTATATTACTGTGTTTTTGGCGTTTTTTGGAACTTTCAATGCTATGGCGTGTCTCAGCACACTATTTTATGCTGTTTTGAGGTGTTTTAAGCTGTTTTTGGGACATGTCAAATTTTGACATTTTTGCCATACTATAGCCTTGCTTTTTTTCTCATTTTTCGACATGCTATATTACTGATTTTTTTGGCGTTTTTGGAACTTTCAATGCTATGGCGTGTCTCAGCACGCTATTTTATGCTGTTTTGAGGTGTTTCAGTTTTTTTGGGACATGTCAAATTTTGACATTTTGCCATACTATAGCCTTGCTTTTTTTTCTCATTTTTTCAACATGCTATATTACTGTGTTTTTGGCGTTTTTTGGAACTTTCAATGCTATGGCGTGTCTCAGCACGCTATTTTATGCTGTTTTGAGGTGTTTTAAGCTGTTTTTGGGACATGTCAAATTTTGACATTTTTGCCATACTATAGCCTTGCTTTTTTCTCATTTTTTCAACATGCTATATTACTGTGTTTTTGGCGTTTTTTGGAACTTTCAATGCTATGGCGTGTCTCAGCACGCTATTTTATGCTGTTTTGAGGTGTTTTAAGCTGTTTTTGGGACATGTCAAATTTTGACATTTTTGCCATACTATAGCCTTGCTTTTTTGGTCATTTTTTCGACATGCTATATTACTGATTTTTTGGCGTTTTTTGGAACTTTCAATGCTATGGCGTGTCTCAGCACGCTATTTTATGCTGTTTTGAGGTGTTTTCAGCTGTTTTTGGGACATGTCAAATTTTGACATTTTTGCCATACTATAGCCTTGCTTTTTTTCTCATTTTTTCAACATGCTATATTACTGATTTTTTGGCGTTTTTTGGAACTTTCAATGCTATGGCGTGTCTCAGCACGCTATTTTATGCTGTTTTGAGGTGTTTTAAGCTGTTTTTGGGACATGTCAAATTTTGACATTTTTGCCATACTATAGCCTTGCTTTTTTCTCATTTTTTCAACATGCTATATTACTGTGTTTTTGGCGTTTTTGAACTTTCAATGCTATGGCGTGTCTCAGCACGCTATTTATATGCTGTTTTGAGGTGTTTTCAGCTGTTTTTGGGACATGTCAAATTTTGACATTTTTGCCATACTATAGCCTTGCTTTTTTCTCATTTTTCAACATGCTATATTACTGATTTTTTGGCGTTTTTGGAACTTTCAATGCTATGGCGTGTCTCAACACACTATTTTATGCTGTTTTGAGGTGTTTTCAGCTGTTTTTTGGGACATGTCAATTTTTAACTTTTTTGCCATATTATAGCTTTGTTTTTTTTCTCATTTTTTCGACATGCTATATTACTGTGTTTTTGGCGTTTTTTGGAACTTTCAATGCTATGGCGTGTCTCAGCACGCTATTTTATGCTGTTTTGAGGTGTTTTAAGCTGTTTTTGGGACATGTCAAATTTTGACATTTTTGCCATACTATAGCCTTGCTTTTTTTTCTCATTTTTTCAACATGCTATATTACTGTGTTTTTGGCATTTTTTGGAACTTTCAATGCTATGGCGTGTCTTAGCACACTATTTTATGCTGTTTTGAGGTGTTTTAAGCTGTTTTTGGGACATGTCAAATTTTGACATTTTGCCATACTATAGCCTTGCTTTTTCTCATTTTTTCAACATGCTATATTACTGATTTTTTGGCGTTTTTTGAACTTTCAATGCTATGGCGTGTCTCAGCACACGCTATTTTATGCTGTTTTGAGGTGTTTTTAAGCTGTTTTGGGACATGTCAAATTTTGACATTTTTGCCATACTATAGCCTTGCTTTTTCTCATTTTTCAACATGCTATATTACTGTGTTTTTGGCGTTTTTGAACTTTCAATGCTATGGCGTGTCTTAGCACACTATTTTTTGCTGGTTTGCGGTGTTTTTAGCTGTTTTTGGGACATGTCAAATTTTGACATTTTTGCCATACTATAGCCTTGCTTTTTTTTCTCATTTTTTCAACATGCTATATTACTGATTTTTTGGCGTTTTTTGGAACTTTCAATGCTATGGCGTGTCTCAGCACGCTATTTTATGCTGTTTTGAGGTGTTTTCAGCTGTTTTTGGGACATGTCAATTTTTACATTTTTGCCATACTATAGCCTTGCTTTTTTTCTCATTTTTTCAACATGCTATATTACTGTGTTTTTTGGCGTTTTTGGAACTTTCAATGCTATGGCGTGTCTCATCACTATTTTATGCTGTTTTGAGGTGTTTTTCAGCTGTTTTTGGGACATGTCAAATTTTGACATTTTTGCCATACTATAGCCTTGCTTTTTTGGTCATTTTTTCAACATGCTATATTACTGTTTTTTGGCGTTTTTGGAACTTTCAATGCTATGGCGTGTCTTAGCACGCTATTTTATGCTGTTTTGAGGTGTTTTCAGCTGTATTTGGGACATGTCAAATTTTGACATTTTGCCATACTATAGCCTTGCTTTTTTTTTCTCATTTTTTCAACATGCTATATTACTGTGTTTTTGGCATTTTTTGGAACTTTCAATGCTATGGCGTGTCTTAGCACACTATTTTATGCTGTTTTGAGGTGTTTTCAGCTGTTTTTGGAATACGTCAAATTTTGACATTTTTGCCATACTATAGCCTTGCTTTTTTTCTCATTTTTTCAACATGCTATATTACTGTGTTTTTGGCGTTTTTTTGAACTTTCGATGCTATGGCGTGTCTTAGCACACTATTTTATGCTGTTTTGAGGTGTTTTAAGCTGTTTTTCGTACATGTCAAATTTTGACATTTTTGCCATACTATAGCCTTGCTTTTTTTTCTCATTTTTTCAACATGCTATATTACTGTGTTTTGGCGTTTTTGGAACTTTCAATGCTATGGCGTGTCTCAGCACACTTATTTTATGCTGTTTTGAGGTGTTTTAAGCTGTTTTTGGGACATGTCAAATTTTGACATTTTGCCATACTATAGCCTTGCTTTTTTCTCATTTTTCGACATGCTATATTACTGTGTTTTTGGCGTTTTTTGGAACTTTCAATGCTATGGCGTGTCTCAGCACGCTATTTTATGCTGTTTTGAGGTGTTTTAAGCTGTTTTTGGACATGTCAAATTTTGACATTTTTGCCATACTATAGCCTTGCTTTTTTCTCATTTTTCAACATGCTATATTACTGTGTTTTTGGCGTTTTTGAACTTTCAATGCTATGGTGTGTCTCAGCACGCTATTTTATGCTTTTTTGAGGTGTTTTCAGCTGTTTTTGGGACATGTCAAATTTTGACATTTTTGCCATACTATAGCCTTGCTTTTTTTTCTCATTTTTTCAACATGCTATATTACTGATTTTTTGGCGTTTTTTGGAACTTTCAATGCTATGGCGTGTCTCAGCACGCTATTTTATGCTGTTTTGAGGTGTTTTAAGCTGTTTTTGGGACATGTCAAATTTTGACATTTTTGCCATACTATAGCCTTGCTTTTTTGGTCATTTTTTCGACATGCTATATTACTGTGTTTTTGGCGTTTTTTTGAACTTTCGATGCTATGGCGTGTCTTAGCACACTATTTTATGCTGTTTTGAGGTGTTTTCAGCTGTTTTTGGGACATGTCAAATTTTGACATTTTTGCCATACTATAGCCTTGCTTTTTTCTCATTTTTCAACATGCTATATTACTGATTTTTGGCGTTTTTGGAACTTTCAATGCTATGGCGTGTCTTAGCACGCTATTTTATGCTGTTTTGAGGTGTTTTCAGCTGTTTTTGGGACATGTCAAATTTTGACATTTTTGCCATACTATAGCCTTGCTTTTTTGGTCATTTTTTCGACATGCTATATTACTGTGTTTTTGCTGTTTTTTGGAACTTTCAATGCTATGGCGTGTCTCAGCACGCTATTTTATGCTGTTTTGAGGTGTTTTAAGCTGTTTTTGGGACATGTCAAATTTTGACATTTTTGCCATACTATAGCCTTGCTTTTTTTCTCATTTTTTCAACATGCTATATTACTGATTTTTTGGCGTTTTTTGGAACTTTCAATGCTATGGCGTGTCTCAGCACGCTATTTTATGCTGTTTTGAGGTGTTTTAAGCTGTTTTTGGGACATGTCAAATTTTGACATTTTTGCCATACTATAGCCTTGCTTTTTTTTCTCATTTTTTCATCCTGCTATATTACTGATTCTTTGGCGTTTTTGTTTTTTACTTTCAATGCTATGTGTCTCAGCACGCTATTTTATGCTGTTTTGAGGTGTTTTCAGTTTTTTTTTGGGACATGTCAAATTTTGACATTTTGCCATACTATAGCCTTGCTTTTTTTCTCATTTTTTCGACATGCTATATTACTGTGTTTTTGGCGTTTTTTGGAACTTTCAATGCTATGGCGTGTCTCAGCACGCTATTTTATGCTGTTTTGAGGTGTTTTAAGCTGTTTTTGGGACATGTCAAATTTTGACATTTTTGCCATACTATAGCCTTGCTTTTTTGGTCATTTTTTCGACATGCTATATTACTGATTTTTTGGCGTTTTTTGGAACTTTCAATGCTATGGCGTGTCTCAGCACGCTATTTTATGCTGTTTTGAGGTGTTTTAAGCTGTTTTTGGAATACGTCAAATTTTGACATTTTTGCCATACTATAGCCTTGCTTTTTTTCTCATTTTTTCAACATGCTATATTACTGTGTTTTTGGCGTTTTTTGGAACTTTCAATGCTATGGCGTGTCTCAGCACACTATTTTATGCTGTTTTGAGGTGTTTTCAGCTGTTTTTGGGACATGTCAAATTTTGACATTTTGCCATACTATAGCCTTGCTTTTTTGGTCATTTTTTCAACATGCTATATTACTGTGTTTTTGGCGTTTTTGGAACTTTCAATGCTATGGCGTGTCTCAGCACGCTATTTTATGCTGTTTTGAGGTGTTTTAAGCTGTTTTTGGACATGTCAAATTTTGACATTTTTGCCATACTATAGCCTTGCTTTTTTTCTCATTTTTTCAACATGCTATATTACTGTTGTTGGCGTTTTTTGGAACTTTCAATGCTATGGCGTGTCTCAGCACGCTATTTTATGCTGTTTTGAGGTGTTTTAAGCTGTTTTTGGGACATGTCAAATTTTGACATTTTTGCCATACTATAGCCTTGCTTTTTTGGTCATTTTTTCGACATGCTATATTACTGTGTTTTTGGCGTTTTTTGGAACTTTCAATGCTATGGCGTGTCTCAGCACGCTATTTTATGCTGTTTTGAGGTGTTTTCAGCTGTTTTTGGGACATGTCAAATTTTGACATTTTTGCCATACTATAGCCTTGCTTTTTTTTCTCATTTTTTCAACATGCTATTTTACTGATTTTTTGGCGTTTTTTTGGACATTTCAATGCTATGGCGTGTCTCAGCACGCTATTTTATGCTGTTTTGAGGTGTTTTAAGCTGTTTTTTGGGACATGTCAAATTTTGACATTTTTGCCATACTATAGCCTTGCTGTTTTGGTCATTTTTTTGACATGCTATATTACTGTGTTTTTGGCATTTTTTGGAACTTTCAATGCTATGGCGTGTCTTAGCACACTATTTTATGCTGTTTTGAGGTGTTTTAAGCTGTTTTTGGACATGTCAAATTTTGACATTTTGCCATACTATAGCCTTGCTTTTTTCTCATTTTTTCAACATGCTATATTACTGTGTTTTGGCGTTTTTGAACTTTCAATGCTATGGCGTGTCTCAGCACGCTATTTTATGCTGTTTTGAGGTGTTTTCAGCTGTTTTTGGAACATGTCAAATTTTGACATTTTTGCCATACTATAGCCTTGCTTTTTTTCTCATTTTTTCAACATGCTATATTACTGTGTTTTTGGCGTTTTTTGGAACTTTCAATGCTATGGCGTGTCTTAGCACACTATTTTATGCTGTTTTGAGGTGTTTTCAGCTGTTTTTGGGACATGTCAAATTTTGACATTTTTGCCATACTATAGCCTTGCTTTTTTGGTCATTTTTTCGACATGCTATATTACTGTGTTTTGGCGTTTTTGAACTTTCATTGCTATGGCGTGTCTCAGCACGCTATTTTATGCTGTTTTGAGGTGTTTTAAGCTGTTTTTGGGACATGTCAAATTTTGACATTTTTCCCATACTATAGCCTTGCTTTTTTTCTCATTTTTTCAACATGCTATATTACTGTGTTTTTGGCGTTTTTTGGAACTTTCAATGCTATGGCGTGTCTTAGCACACTATTTTATGCTGTTTTGATGTGTTTTCAGCTGTTTTTGGGACATGTCAAATTTTGACATTTTGCCATACTATAGCCTTGCTTTTTTCTCATTTTTCAACATGCTATATTACTGTGTTTTTGGCGTTTTTGGAACTTTCAATGCTATGGCGTGTCTCAGCACGCTATTTTATGCTGTTTTGAGGTGTTTTAAGCTGTTTTTGGACATGTCAAATTTTGACATTTTTGCCATACTATAGCCTTGCTTTTTTGGTCATTTTTTCGACATGCTATATTACTGTGTTTTTGGCGTTTTTTGGAACTTTCAATGCTATGGCGTGTCTCAGCACGCTATTTTATGCTGTTTTGAGGTGTTTTCAGCTGTTTTTGGGACATGTCAAATTTTGACATTTTGCCATACTATAGCCTTGCTTTTTTTCTCATTTTTCCACATGCTATAGTATTGTGTTTTTGGCGTTTTTTGGAACTTTCAATGCTATGGTGTGTCTTAGCACGCTATTTTATGCTGTTTTGAGGTGTTTTAAGCTGTTTTTGGGACATGTCAAATTTTGACATTTTTACCATACTATAGCCTTGCTTTTTTGGTCATTTTTTCGACATGCCATAATACTGTGTTTTTGGCATTTTTTGGAACTTTCAATGCTATGGCGTGTCTCAGCACGCTATTTTATGCTGTTTTGAGGTGTTTTAAGCTGTTTTTGGACATGTCAAATTTTGACATTTTGCCATACTATAGCCTTGCTTTTTTCTCATTTTTTCAACATGCTATATTACTGTGTTTTTGGCGTTTTTTGGAACTTTCAATGCTATGGCGTGTCTTAGCACACTATTTTATGCTGTTTTGAGGTGTTTTCAGCTGTTTTTGGGACATGTCAAATTTTGACATTTTTGCCATACTATAGCCTTGCTTTTTTTCTCATTTTTTCAACATGCTATATTACTGTGTTTTTGGCGTTTTTTGGAACTTTCAATGCTATGGCGTGTCTCCGCACGCTATTTTATGCTGTTTTGAGGTGTTTTAAGCTGTTTTTGGGACATAGTCAAATTTTGACATTTTGCCATACTATAGCCTTGCTTTTTTCTCATTTTTTCAACATGCTATATTACTGTGTTTTTGGCGTTTTTGGAACTTTCAATGCTATGGCGTGTCTTAGCACACTATTTTATGCTGTTTTGAGGTGTTTTCAGCTGTTTTTTGGGACATGTCAAATTTTGACATTTTTGCCATACTATAGCCTTGCTTTTTTCTCATTTTTCAACATGCTATATTACTGTGTTTTTGGCGTTTTTTTGGAACTTTCAATGCTATGGCGTGTCTCAGCACGCTATTTTATGCTGTTTTGAGGTGTTTTAAGCTGTTTTTGGAATACGTCAAATTTTGACATTTTTGCCATACTATAGCCTTGCTTTTTTTCTCATTTTTTCAACATGCTATATTACTGTGTTTTTGGCGTTTTTTGGAACTTTCAATGCTATGGCGTGTCTTAGCACACTATTTTATGCTGTTTTGAGGTGTTTTCAGCTGTTTTTGGGACATGTCAAATTTTGACATTTTTGCCATACTATAGCCTTGCTTTTTTTCTCATTTTTTCAACATGCTATATTACTGTGTTTTTGGCGTTTTTTTGGAACTTTCAATGCTATGGCGTGTCTCAGCACGCTATTTTATGCTGTTTTGAGGTGTTTTAAGCTGTTTTTGGGACATGTCAAATTTTGACATTTTTGCCATACTATAGCCTTGCTTTTTTCTCATTTTTTCAACATGCTATATTACTGTGTTTTTGGCGTTTTTTTAGAACTTTCAATGCTATGGCGTGTCTTAGCACACTATTTTATGCTGTTTTGAGGTTTTTTCAGCTGTTTTTGGGACATGTCAAATTTTGACATTTTTGCCATACTATAGCCTTGCTTTTTTCTCATTTTTCAACATGCTATATTACTGTGTTTTTGGCGTTTTTGGAACTTTCAATGCTATGGCGTGTCTTAGCACGCTATTTTATGCTGTTTTGAGGTGTTTTAAGCTGTTTTTGGGACATGTCAAATTTTGACATTTTTGCCATACTATAGCCTTGCTTTTTTGGTCATTTTTTCGACATGCTATATTACTGTGTTTTTGGCGTTTTTTGGAACTTTCAATGCTATGGCGTGTCTCAGCACGCTATTTTATGCTGTTTTGAGGTGTTTTAAGCTGTTTTTGGAATACGTCAAATTTTGACATTTTTGCCATACTATAGCCTTGCTTTTTTTCTCATTTTTTCAACATGCTATATTACTGTGTTTTTGGCGTTTTTTGGAACTTTCAATGCTATGGCGTGTCTCAGCACGCTATTTTATGCTGTTTTGAGGTGTTTTCAGCTGTTTTTGGGACATGTCAAATTTTGACATTTTTGCCATACTATAGCCTTGCTTTTTTTTCTCATTTTTTCAACATCCTATCTTTCTGCGTTTTTGGCGTTTTTGGAACTTTCAATGCTATGGCGTGTCTCAGCACGCTATTTTATGCTGTTTTGAGGTGTTTTAAGCTGTTTTTGGGACATGTCAAATTTTGACATTTTGCCATACTATAGCCTTGCTTTTTTCTCATTTTTTCAACATGCTATATTACTGTGTTTTTGGCGTTTTTGGAACTTTCAATGCTATGGCGTGTCTCAGCACGCTATTTTATGCTGTTTTGAGGTGTTTTAAGCTGTTTTTGGGACATGTCAAATTTTGACATTTTTGCCATACTATAGCCTTGCTTTTTTTTCTCATTTTTTCAACATGCTATATTACTGTGTTTTTGGCGTTTTTTGGAACTTTCAATGCTATGGCGTGTCTCAGCACGCTATTTTATGCTGTTTTGAGGTGTTTTAAGCTGTTTTTGGGACATGTCAAATTTTGACATTTTTGCCATACTATAGCCTTGCTTTTTTTCTCATTTTTTCAACATGCTATATTACTGATTTTTTGGCGTTTTTTGGAACTTTCAATGCTATGGCGTGTCTCAGCACGCTATTTTATGCTGTTTTGAGGTGTTTTAAGCTGTTTTTGGGACATGTCAAATTTTGACATTTTGCCATACTATAGCCTTGCTTTTTTCTCATTTTTCAACATGCTATATTACTGTGTTTTTGGCGTTTTTGAACTTTCAATGCTATGGCGTGTCTCAGCACGCTATTTTATGCTGTTTTGAGGTGTTTTCAGCTGTTTTTGGGACATGTCAAATTTTGACATTTTTGCCATACTATAGCCTTGCTGTTTTGGTCATTTTTTCGACATGCTATATTACTGATTTTTTGGCGTTTTTTGGAACTTTCAATGCTATGGCGTGTCTCAGCACGCTATTTTATGCTGTTTTGAGGTGTTTTAAGCTGTTTTTGGAATACGTCAAATTTTGACATTTTTGCCATACTATAGCCTTGCTTTTTTTCTCATTTTTTCAACATGCTATATTACTGTGTTTTTGGCGTTTTTTTAGAACTTTCAATGCTATGGCGTGTCTTAGCACGCTATTTTATGCTGTTTTGAGGTGTTTTGAGGTGTTTTCAGCTGTTTTTGGGACATGTCAAATTTTGACATTTTGCCATACTATAGCCTTGCTTTTTCTCATTTTTTCAACATGCTATATTACTGTGTTTTTGGCGTTTTTGGAACTTTCAATGCTATGGCGTGTCTCAGCACGCTATTTTATGCTGTTTTGAGGTGTTTTAAGCTGTTTTTGGGACATGTCAAATTTTGACATTTTTGCCATACTATAGCCTTGCTTTTTTTTCAACATTCTATATTACTGTGTTTTGGCGTTTTTTGGAACTTTCAATGCTATGGCGTGTCTCAGCACGCTATTTTATGCTGTTTTGAGGTGTTTTCAGCTGTTTTTGGGACATGTCAAATTTTGACATTTTTGCCATACTATAGCCTTGCTTTTTTTCTCATTTTTTCAACATGCTATATTACTGTGTTTTTGGCGTTTTTTGGAACTTTCAATGCTATGGCGTGTCTCAGCACGCTATTTTATGCTGTTTTGAGGTGTTTTAAGCTGTTTTTGGAATACGTCAAATTTTGACATTTTTGCCATACTATAGCCTTGCTTTTTTCTCATTTTTCAACATGCTATATTACTGTGTTTTTGGCGTTTTTGGAACTTTCAATGCTATGGCGTGTCTCAGCACGCTATTTTATGCTGTTTTGAGGTGTTTTAAGCTGTTTTTGGAATACGTCAAATTTTGACATTTTGCCATACTATAGCCTTGCTTTTTTCTCATTTTTCAACATGCTATATTACTGTGTTTTTGGCATTTTTTGGAACTTTCAATGCTATGGCGTATCTCCGCACGCTATTTTATGCTGTTTTGAGGTGTTTTAAGCTGTTTTTGGGACATGTCAAATTTTGACATTTTGCCATACTTTAGCCTTGCTTTTTTTGTCATTTTTTCGACATGCTATATTACTGTGTTTTTGGCGTTTTTTGGAACTTTCAATGCTATGGCGTGTCTCAGCACGCTATTTTATGCTGTTTTGAGGTGTTTTAAGCTGTTTTTGGAATACGTCAAATTTTGACATTTTTGCCATACTATAGCCTTGCTTTTTTTCTCATTTTTTCGACATGCTATATTACTGTGTTTTTGGCATTTTTTGGAACTTTCAATGCTATGGCGTGTCTCAGCACGCTATTTTATGCTGTTTTGAGGTGTTTTAAGCTGTTTTTGGAATACGTCAAATTTTGACATTTTTGCCATACTATAGCCTTGCTTTTTTTCTCATTTTTCAACATGCTATATTACTGTGTTTTTGGCATTTTTGGAACTTTCAATGCTATGGCGTGTCTCAGCACGCTATTTTATGCTGTTTTGAGGTGTTTTCAGCTGTTTTTGGGACATGTCAAATTTTGACATTTTGCCATACTATAGCCTTGCTTTTTTCTCATTTTTTCAACATGCTATATTACTGTGTTTTTGGCATTGTTTGGAACTTTCAATGCTATGGCGTGTCTCAGCACGCTATTTTATGCTGTTTTGAGGTGTTTTCAGCTGTTTTGGGACATGTCAAATTTTGACATTTTGCCATACTATAGCCTTGCTTTTTTCTCATTTTTCGACATGCTATATTACTGTGTTTTTGGCGTTTTTTGGAACTTTCAATGCTATGGCGTGTCTCAGCACGCTATTTTATGCTGTTTTGAGGTGTTTTAAGCTGTTTTTGGAATACGTCAAATTTTGACATTTTTGCCATACTATAGCCTTGCTTTTTTTCTCATTTTTTCAACATGCTATATTACTGTGTTTTTGGCGTTTTTTGGAACTTTCAATGCTATGGCGTGTCTTAGCACACTATTTTATGCTGTTTTGAGGTGTTTTCAGCTGTTTTTGGGACATGTCAAATTTTGACATTTTGCCATACTATAGCCTTGCTTTTTCTCATTTTTCAACATGCTATATTACTGTGTTTTTGGCATTGTTTGGAACTTTCAATGCTATGGCGTGTCTCAGCACGCTATTTTATGCTGTTTTGAGGTGTTTTCAGCTGTTTTTGGGACATGTCAAATTTTGACATTTTTGCCATACTATAGCCTTGCTTTTTTTCTCAGTTTTTCAACATGCTATATTACTGTGTTTTTGGCGGTTTTTTTTAACTTTCAATACTATGGCGTGTCTCAGCACGCTATTTTATGCTGTTTTGAGGTGTTTTAAGCTGTTTTTGGAATACGTCAAATTTTGACATTTTTGCCATACTATAGCCTTGCTTTTTTCTCATTTTTCGACATGCTATATTACTGTGTTTTTGGCGTTTTTTGGAACTTTCAATGCTATGGCGTGTCTCAGCACGCTATTTTATGCTGTTTTGAGGTGTTTTAAGCTGTTTTTGGAATACGTCAAATTTTGACATTTTTGCCATACTATAGCCTTGCTTTTTTTCTCATTTTTTCAACATGCTATATTACTGTGTTTTTGGCCTTTTTTGGAACTTTCAATGCTATGGCGTGTCTTAGCACGCTATTTTATGCAGTTTTGAGGTGTTTTCAGCTGTTTTTGGGACATGTCAAATTTTGACATTTTTGCCATACTATAGCCTTGCTTTTTTGGTCAGTTTTTCGACATGCTATATTACTGATTTTTTGGCGTTTTTTGGAACTTTCAATGCTATGGTGTGTCTCAGCACGCTATTTTATGCTGTTTTGAGGTGTTTTAAGCTGTTTTTGGAATACGTCAAATTTTGACATTTTTGCCATACTATAGCCTTGCTTTTTTCCTCAGTTTTTCAAAATGCCATCTTACTGTGTTTTTGGCCTTTTTTGGAACTTTCAATGCTATGGCGTGTCTCAGCACGCTATTTTATGCTGTTTTGGTGATTTTTCAGCTGTTTTTGGGACATGTCAAATTTTGACATTTTTGCCATACTATAACCTTGCTTTTTTGGTCATTTTTGCAATGTCCGTCATTATGTAGTTTTTGGCCTTTTTTTAAACTGTCAATGCTATGGCGTGTCTCAGTATGCTATTTTACAACGTTTTGAGGTGTTTTAAGCTGTTTTTGGGATGTCAAATTTTGACATTTTTGAGGCACAGGTTTGAGGCAGGTTTGAGGCAGGACTGAAAGGTGGCGAGGTACTCAGAGTCACAGATCTCTTGGGGGAGGGAGTCCCAGAGCCTGGGAGCAGCCCTGTAGAAGGCTCTGTCCCCAAAAGTGCGTATGATAGATTTATGGGTGGTGAGGAGTTTTGCAGCAGCGGATCTGAGGGACTGTCAGGGTTGGTCAGAAGGTGAAGGGCTTTGAAGGAGAGGAGGTGGTGTCAAGATTTGGTGCAGGAGTCGGGCAGCTGTGTTCTGGACTAGCTGGAGTCTTTTGATGGAGTTGGAGCTGATTCCATAAAAGAGTGAGTTGCAGTGGTCCAGAGGGGAGTATTTTAACGTCATAATTTAGCATGTCGAAAAAATGGCCAACAAACGCCATATTATATATAATATATATAATATAGACACGCAGCACATCATAACTTTGTAAATATTTATCGGTTTATTACAGTTAAAAAGATGTATGTACATACAGAACATCACCAAACATGGTCATTTTCACTCATTTGCAAAGACGCACTCTGCAACTAGTTGGTTTCAGGAAAACTGTCTTACAATGGGGCGGCATTGATTAAAGTTTGTCATTTACAACCAAGCACACAAAATGTTTCATCTTTTTCATTTGCCAAATAATACTTAGTAAAGGCATATAACCCAAAAAGAACAACAGAAGGATGCTTAGTAAAACAAATTGTGGTTGAATTGCTAGTCCAAATCCAAGTTCCTGCTGCCAACACGCGGCTTTATATATACACAGGTAGAAACACCTCAGACTGGATCTTGGTCACTGTGGTTAGCCATGGAGACTCACATAGAGGTAGTCATGTCTGCATCTGCTCATCCAGTCAAGAGACAACTGACCCAAAAACTTTTCAACATCTGTTCAATCCGTGGACCCAGATCCCTTTACTGACAAATAAAGAAAAGAGGAAAAGGTGATTATCTGTCTTTGTTGATTAAATCAAACAGGTCATAAAGGTTTTGCTTGGTGCGCATAAGGCAGTCAAGTAAATGTATGGAGATACTATAGCAGGTGTGTTTGTGAGTGGGTAGTTGTTGTGGGTGTGTGCAGGTGGGATTCAGGTAAGAGAAAGAGCTGGCGGCTTTACATTAAAGGGACCTTTCCACCAAAAGTGACTTGGTTTACAAAAAAAAAGGACATTTCTGTAGTTATGTGCTCTCCAGATGAAGTGTTCCTTCGACATCAAAATATCAAAAAAAAATCATGCCTTCTCTGAAAACTGCAGATTTTTTATTTAAACATGGTTAAAAACAAAAAGTATGTCTATTAAAATATCTGATGTCACCTAATTTTATTTCCCCTGATCTTGCACTCTTTTTACTCAATCCTGACACTACATGCGAGAAAAACAATGTCAACAACTTTCTACTGCAAAAGCTCTGCCTTTGCAAAATAAAAATTCCAAGTCCTTTTTGGTGGAATTCCCCTTTAATGCCTAAGACAAGTGAGACGCAAGCTAATGCACATCCACTTGATAGCATAATGGCATTATCTTCCATTGCACTTTTGTCTTTTTTTTTGTAAAACTCTCATCACATTACGGTTTTCGTAATACTGAGTCGACCGTAACGTCAGATTACTGTACAGAGTAAAAGGAAAAATAAGACCGAAAGAAACTAGACCCAAATTTACATTGTAACGATCAGTTGCTTGTCATCAAGTACAGTCAGTGGCCATAGACACAAGGAATAGCCAAACAAACACATAAAAAAGACCATTAAGGCTGCTTGTCAATGTAGATTAAGTAGGATAAGCATTGCCACACAATGCTTCGATACCCTTTGCAATATACAAAAAGGGAGCATTTGCAGATACACCAAATAGCCACTAAATCCATGTCCTCTATGCAAAAACGCCCAATTCTGACCCAGACAAATCATGTCAAAGATGTGTTCAACATGCTTGTTTCCTGTACAAAATAACCAGGCAAGTAAAAGACATGATCCAGAATAAAAAGCAAAAGGAGCGGAAATGACTCTGATTCTGCGATGCTGTCCACAGCCTAAAGTCACAGACGATAGAAAAATAAACACCAATTATACTCCAATTATTTTGGATGCACCAGTATGCAATACGTCGTCATCATTTTGATCCAACACACCGCTAACCGAACGTGCCAGTTGGTGATCTCCATCTCCTCCACAGCACGTTCTAACTACATTCCAGGATCTGATAAATGCTCTCCGGTCGATTAGCCCAGTTCAGTCCCTGTCCCATCACCCTCTGCATCCTCAACCTTTGCAAAAATGGCACATGAAAAAAGTAAAAACAAAGAGACTGAATGTAAAAATGGGTCACAGCACTCTCGCTGCATACCTAATGCACATCTCACTTTTGAGTACTTGTTGAAGGCATTTTTCACACAATTGTTTACAGCTAAAAGTAAATACACAAAAAAAGAAACTTCCAAAGCTTTTATAGAAAACCCAGGAATGCAATGCCTCCGGTGTGTTGTTGAGCGTGAACACAGAAAGCCCTTTTTACAATTTTTTTTTTTGTCTTTTTCTGACAGTCTTGTACTGTAACTGCGTTAAGCTCAAATATGCACCTTGTTGTGTTGTCTCATCGTTGTGTCCAAACGATTTGATCTGTGAGAAAACCGCAGGGCCTGACGCCAAATCGAAAAGGTCAGCGGATTTGTCCCTCGTCAGGTTTTTTCGAGTGAAGTCTGTATCAGTGTCAGGAGTGGATCGTTTCCCGCCTCCTCCCCTCCACACACCCCCCACCCCACCCCATCTTGTACAGCATATGTTTCAGTCCACGAAAAAGCAGCAACAGGTTCTGCTGGTAAATTAGAAGCAGCGGTACGTCATTCCCCGACCCGGCCCCCACCCCGAGGTGAGCTGTGGCGCTCTCGTCACTCAAGCCTCTCCGCCGAGGAGACAGAACCACAGCCCACTAAAACACACCAAGCTGCTGCAAAAAAAGTAGACCCACACATTTCAATACCAAACAGAATCATGATTGAATATAGAGCTGGGATGCAACACATTTTCAAAAAGAAAAAAAAAAAGTGTTTGGTTTGATGACCTCTTTCTGGGATTTTTAATGTACAGTCACTTGAAATAATACTAACTGAACACACATTTCATCATTTAGAAAAAAGCAAACACTCAATGTAAATTGATTTAAAATAAACAACGCTGATCTGAACCGCAATAAGCTGTTTCGCTTGCAATGGAGAAAGCAGGATATGGGAATCTTAAAAAAAATCTCATAGCCACACAGACCCTTCAACAGTTCGAGAGAGCAAGTTCCTCATGAGATTGACAGGATAAAACTTCCCCAAAGAAAGTTACTAGTATATTCTGAGCCCGCTAAACTCAACATTTATATTTAACTGATACAAATTCACACGATAAACAGTTTGTTTAACAGATAAAATACTTTATGAAACAAAATGCCCCCATTCAAAATCACCGATGAGAGGCTACTGTGTGTTTTTTCTTAATATAGAGGATGCCAATGTCTTTTTTTAAAAAGTGCATAAGAGCAGCAGCATTGCTGGGACAGTGTGGGACAAAAGAAGATATAGAAGAAGAGGATATAATTAATTATATATATATATATATATATATATATATATATATATATATATATATAATTAAATTATGAATCTGAGTCAAGGGAACATTTTCCATCATGTTATTAAGATTCTTACGAGACCCTGTCGAAAACAAACAAAAAAAAAACTACAGAAAAATTAAGAATATTAACAAAAGGAAGTGTTACCTGTCAATGTTTTATTATCAAACCTTTGTCAAAGCTCTGAGACATTCACCACTTGCTCCAGATAACGTCTTTTTAAAAAATGCTTGATATGTTGGTCAATGATCAATTGAATGACAGCTATGCAGCCCAACACTGAAGATAATATCAAACCAGTAAACAAAACTAAAAATTGCACTCAAGGCAACAACCAGGATTTGTTGTATACATATATAAAAACATCTCATCATTTATCCCATCACCTGTGAAGGTTTGACTTTTTTCAATACCTTTTTGTCACACAAAAGCAATATAGACGGGGGTCACAGCACCGCCCGTTTTGGAGAAAAGTCCAACTTGCTTTTTTTGTTTTCAAGCGTGTATGATTGTTATTTCTCATATGTATACATTACTAGCTTAATGTTTAACAACTACTGCTGCTATTTGTTAAAAAGATCTCCAATCACCCTATTTTACAACTGATATCACTTGCTTTAACAGATTAATGCAACAGCAAAAGGAACACTAAAAAAAGGAAAAACTAAAGTAAAAACAGCAGTAATAAAAAAAGAATTATTGAAATAATTTATATCTTTGTATTCTCATGGACAATTGTGTTTAGGAATGAACCACTGGATCACTCTAAACATAGGCACAGTTTTTAAAAATAAACATAAAAAAGAAATTATCAACACACCATCATTAGACCTTTGTTCTCTGTGGTCAAGAAGCAGTTAACATAAGTTATCTTGAGTGAAGGTGATGTTAAAAAAAAAAGTGAATATCAAAAGAAAATATAACAAGATGACAAAGTTAACATTACGGCAGCAGCAGTAAATGTGAAGTTCCAAAGACTTTTTTTGTTTGTTTTTGCATACAATTGTATCCTTGCTCACATAATAGATGCTTGTAATTACTGTAAATACATTGGCAATGGGAGCACGGTTTATATGGTTAAAAGACTTGCCACTTAGCTCACAGTTACTCAATATATATAACTCTATATATCTTCAGTTTTGGCAAAAAGATGGAAATATTTTTCCTCTTGGATGATTTCGGAATGAAACATGAGCGGTAGTGGCTGGGATCCTAAAATGACCGTGATAAACTCTGGGGTAACACAGAGGTCAAGTCTCCAACGCTTCGCCGTGTTCCTGCCCAAGGATGGTGAAAGAAAACATTTTCTTCCTCCTCGTATTTGCCCCCGACACTGATTGTGGCGAGTCTGTTTTCTTTACAGTGTATGATACACGTAATGGGGGCGGGCAGGCGAGAGGGTGCAGAGCAAGTGGAGGGTTTGGAGTTAATTCGGACTGGGATTGAGCTGCTCTCGGCTCAGACCATGGCACGGTATGGTCCCTGCATCTTGAGGAACTGGATGATGAAGGAGGGGCCTCCCGCGACAATCTGCGGTGGCAGGTGGCTGAGGGGACAGTTCTCGATGCTCATGATGGACAGCTTGCTGCAGAGGGCCAGCTCGAACGGGAGGCTGTGCAGGTTGGGGTTGTCATTGAGGTACAGCTCCTCCAAGTTCTCCAGTGTACCTGCGGACACACGAGCTCCGTTAGTCGAGGCGTTTACTGCAGCTGCTGCTGCCATCTGACGAAACAGGGTCTAAAATCAACAGCCTCCGTCAATGAATATGATTTTCTGAAATAAGCAAAATATTGTAAACATAAACGTTGAAGTTACAGTACGTATGAAATATTTTTCTGGCAGGCTAACAAAACTTTAATTTGTAATAATAATAACAAATTTTCATCATTTTATTCACTGGCTGTAAGCGCTTATCCTGTAAAGGGTGAGGGGGGGCTGGAGCCTATCCCAGCTGCTGCAGGGCTGACACACAGAGAGAGACAACCACTCACGCTCACATTCCTGCCTACAGCCAATCGCCATTTAAACTGTGTGTCTTTAAAATGTGGAAGGAAGCCGGAGAACCCCGAGAAACCCACGCTAATAACGCAAGACACGGGACGCAAAATGTCAAAATAAGATAATACAAATACATAGACCGAAAACAACAAAAGCAATAAAACCACAAATAAAAGGAAATGAAATAAGTAAAATACAAAAAAAATAAGTTAAATAAAAACTAAATAAAAAGTCCCTAAAAATGGGTTTTAAAATGTGATTTTAACAAATTCACAGATTTTGCCAGCCTTATGTCATCAGACAGGTCGTTCTAAAGCCGACGGACCTTGACGGCAAAGGCATAGCCTCAACTTCAGAACGACCAGAAGGGCCCCACCTGAGGATCTGAGGCTGTGTATTTGCAATATGAATAAATTATATAATTTTTTAAAAATCACCATTTGATGTCCTTCAATATTGCCAAGCAACATATTGCGATACTACACTGTATTGATTTTTTTTCACCACCCCTACAACTTTCTGCCATGTACAGTATCACAAAGGAAAGCGGCAAATTCTCGAAAATGTTGCTATTTTTACTTAGAGAATGAATGCAATGGTCAATAAATTATCAGAGACGATTTGTGATTAATTCACAACAACTAATCATTTCAGCTCAAACAATACTTAACTGCTGTAACACTTCTTTGCACCGTGATTATCATACATGTTTTACTGTCATACTAAAAATGTATCAAGGGCAGGGCTGGGGCGACCGTTTCACACAGCGTTGTTTTTTGTTTCGGCGATCATGTATCACCTTAGAGCGTGTTCACTGCTCGCCCGAGCAGCGCTTGTCAGGCGTGTCTGAGCTGCGTGTTAGCTGCAGCACATCTAGAGAAACGGTGGCTCGCCGTTTGCTGACTCTGTACCACTTTATACTGCAGTTTAAAGTCTCTCTCTGTCACAGAGAGGAGGAAATACAAAGATGTTTGTTTTACCTCAACTTCCTTGCTTCTCTTTCAACACAAAAGCTATCTGACTGTGTCTCTGTGGACAGAATGCCATCAGCTGCCGATACAATGCATTTTATTTTGAAACATTTACAGGATGGGGTTGTCAGCTGTGCAGGAGCTTGTATAACTTCATAAATGAGTGGAATATGTGCTTATAAAAATTAAAAAACAGCACTCATATCAGCAGGCAGCAGTTTGCCTTAAGGACCAGTTAAGGCTGGACTATTTTGAAGCAGAAAGAATGTACTAGTTATAATTATTTGTTATTATTATTTGTATTTTTACTGTTAGTAAAAAGTTATAGTGTTATTCAAATTGCATTCATTTTACTGTAAGATGTTTGTTGGACTGCTAGATTTAAGGTTTGTTACTGTAACAAAGAGTACCAGTTTTGTTAAGTGGCTTGAATTTTACATTGTTTTGCTGTTGGATTGTTAAATGTAGATTGCACTACATTTCTTTTACTTGAGTGGCACAAGCTCTTGCATTCATTTTATTTTGGATAGACTTTACATCAGACTGTAAAACACAGATTACCAGTTAAGACTGGGCTATTTTTTGTTGGGGAATAATGCAGTGTATGACAAGTTTTAAAATGGTATTTTCAGTAAATTCGTTGGTATATTAATTGAGTAATAAAAAAATAATAGTTTGATCAATAAAAAAATAATCAATAGATTAATCGAAAAAAAAAATCTATAGATTAATTGCTAAAAAAAATGATCGTTAGGTGCAGCCCTAATCGAGAGGAGGTTGTTTTAAATGGAAATCTAAACAACTTGAAGCCATGGGTATAATTCAATTCTGGGTCCAGCCTGAATACTCTAAAAATACACCCACCTTTGGTTTCTTCCTCCAACTATTTTAATCTCTGGCTTAACTCCTAACCCCAGCAGTCACCAGCCTGGTAATGCTGGACCAATCACTGGGAGGAAGGGTCAGAGGTGGGACATACTGTTAAGCTCTAAATCCTGATGGTTATGTTTAGTTTTTTTTCAAGGAAACAATGGTACACTTAAACTTAAGAAAAGCTGCATCTCATTTTTGTAAAAGGTATTTTTTAAACAGCGGCACCTACTCTTCAGATATTGTTGATAGCCCACATTAAAATCGATGATGGCAAATATTAGAGGTTGGCAAACTTGTGCCTTTACTAAAAAAACTAATTGTGTGTATATGGACACACAATGTGCAGGTCATTCATTTTACAGCTTTACATAGGGATGCACAACAATATCTGCACACGCACACACACACACACACACACACATACACACACACACACATACATACACACACTATATACTATATATATATATATATATATTTATATATATGTGTGTGTGTGTGTGTGTGTGTGTTTGTGCATTTATCATTCTGCTGGTGGGCCATCACGATAAGTGTAATGAGAAATTTCACTACAAAAGAGACCGGACGATCACTAAAATTAGGTGGGGAAAAAGTCGCTATATCAGTATCAATTATCGGCAAAATAAGTTTTACGTCATCATATCGGATATCAGCAAAAAAACAATCCAATATTGTGCATCCCTAATTCTACACTGTCACTACAGAATACTAAATTGTTTTTTTATTGTATAGACTCACAGTCATAATTTATTAGCCATTAGCAGCAAGAGGTGGTGTCCGTATCCACAGAGACTCTGCCCTCTGCCTGCATTTTCTTATGTTCTTCTTATTTTGTTGTGTTCCAGATGTTCCTCGGCACAGTATGCAGGTGAGGTTGGGACTTTATAAAAAGGTAAACAGGCCTGCACTAGTATGGCATTTTTTTTTTGATAGCGCTTTTCTAGTCATTTTGACCACTCTAAGCGCTTTCTCACCACGAGTGACATTCACCCATTCACACACAGTCATACACTGGTGGCCGAGGCTACTGTGCAAGATGCCGCCTGCTACTCAGTTTTTGACCTTTCATACACATTCACACACTGATGGAACAGCTATGTTGCTAACTTCGCTAGCTGGTGGCACAATACCTCTGGATAAGATACCCAGTTGTAAATGGAGGGGTTTGTATCAGCATGAGACTAACCAGGAGTAATAAGCCATGTACACAATATGTTTTTTGGAAAATGTTTAACCTATATAAATTCATTTGTTTACAATTTTGAATCTTTTTGAGTGTTTTCTTATTTTTAGACTGGTCAACTAGTCTACACTTGCATTTTAATGTCAAGGAAACTAGTCTTTAGGAACACACCTCGCAGTGACAAGGTGTCAAACCATGGGCAGCGTGCATCCAAGAGGAAGCTGAGAAAAATGCAGACACAGCGCCAAAAACACGCAAACCTGGCGAGGCAAAACACCAAGTACATAAAGTTCCCTTTAAAACAAAATTAATCTATACTGGTGATGGTGTTTACAACAGTAATTCCTGCAGTCAGTTTTGAGAGCATAATGTACCAAATTCCAAGATTGTGGATTAGTCAGAGACATAGTAAGAACTTTCATTCCCACTTGTGTTTTAGACACACTGAGTCCAGTTCACCCACAATGACGCATCCCAGGTTGAGCTCTGGTACCTTACCATCACTGAGAACACTGCCCTTCGACAAGCAAGAGTAACATTTTTCAAGCCCTGAACACATTAACTTGCATGTTACTGATCTACATAGTTGAGGGTTTGAGGGAACTGCTTACCAATCTCCTCTGGGAGGTGCTGAAGCAGGTTCTCCCCCAAACCAAGGTGAGTCAGGTTGGTGAGATGGCCGATGCCTCTGGGTAACGTGGTCAGCTGATTATTTGTCAACACCAATTTCTGATGAGAGAGAGTAAGACAGAGTTTACAATGTGCTCTAAAGATTTGCAGGAACAAGAAATGTATGAACCAATCGCATAATGTAATTAGAATCAAACCATTTTATATCCAACACCATAGTCCTCACAGAGAAAAAACTGTGGATCATCATGTAACAGGGTAGACAGCATCTGATCCTTAAAACTTCAATTATTTGTATATATCCAGGGATTGGGCTCTTAGTCGTTTTTTATGTTTGCTGTAATGACACTACATCGGTTTCAGCAGCTTTTAAGCCACTAATTCAGGACTGAGTATTGTTGATACCCAACTGTGGTTTTGCTGTCTGATTCAGGTTCTCGTGAGTTCCTGGTTCTCATTACTAGTCTGTTGTTTGAGCAAGAAAATCAGAGGCATGCCTCGCTATCTGCTGCACTGTAAGATACTACAAGTGAAGTTGCCAATTTTTTCAAGTTCACTTACAGATCTCCTTAGCAATGAGCTAAAAATAAGCCTTACTAAATGCCTTTAAAAGCAAGTCGAAGCAGCTAGGATTTAGGCAGTGTGAACTAAAAGAAGGATAAAAACATTATGGAACGTGTCCCTGTAATTATAATAATTGTTGTTTCCCATAGCAACAGATACAAATCAGAAATCACAAGATACTGTAAAAAAAAGAAATATAGACAAAGCCGAAAGTATTATGGAGAGAAACACATTGCTGTTTACCTTACCTGTAAATCTTTAAGATAAGCAATTTCGTTAGGTAGAGATTCCAACTTGTTTTCCTCTAAGTCGAGTTCCCGTAGTTTTCTCAAATTCCCAATACCATGTGGTAACTTCTTGAGCAGATTATTGGACAATATTAACACCTGCGAAGACAGCAGCAGAGTTTCAGGTCCAGAGTTACATCATGACATATAATAATGCAATGTTTCCTAACATTGAATTATTGCATCTTTTTCAAATGATATCAAACAATCCATGAAGAAATTGGAAAATTTTGACTCAGGTAAAACTACTACTCAAACTGAACTGCTCCACTTCTATTTGTGTTTAACAATAACTAAAACATTATAAAAACAGGTGTGTTAAACATATTTTCAGAGCCCCATTTTCAAAACTTAAAGGTTTCTTTAGTTCTGAGGAAATACGTCTGTGCAGTAGTTGTGCTTTTTAACCTAACCCGAAATTTCATAACATGAGTAAGAGCTGCTATGTAAAACCCTATGGCTATTAGGGATGGGCAAGGGGGCCCACCCGCGGGCTGTAAACACAGTAAGATTACATTGTGCTATAAACAGAGCAGTCATTCAAAGCCGATACTTGTGCTTTGATTAATTTTGACCATTTCAAGATACAACCACCACAGCAGGTTCTATAACTTTGTATATCAGAAAAACAAACAAACATAACTTGTCAGAAAAAGCAGAACTCACCTATAATGGTTTAGGATTATCCATAAATCAGTAATATTCCAACAAAAACAGTTTTGATACACTCCCAGAGGTCCAGAAGATCGAATCCAGTAAAATATTTAGTCCAAGCACATTTTAACACCAACAAATATCCAGGGAAGCCCGGAGCATCATTTTAGACTGTCCGGTAAATGTACAATATTTTTGCTGTATTTTCTGTAATATCTTCAGATGCATGCATGCAATGTAGGGCTGGGCGACATGGCTTAAAATCAATATCGCAATATTTTAATACAATAATACATTTTATACACAATATTTCTAAATGTCCTTAAAACTAACCTTAACTACTAAAATAAAAATATTGAATGAACTGCAGTTACAATAATGTTAAATAAAGTAAAATAAAGCTAAAGTAGCTACTGACAAATAATTAAGTTGAATGCACTGCTGTTATAATAACATATAATGAATAAGAATATAAAAAAGTTATACAAGGTACTTTTATAATGCAATTTTAAAACAAATTGTTATAACTAAAATAAAAATGGACCCATGGTGATTTTATTTTGAAGGACCTGGTTTGTCTCAGTCCAAAAATGTCCATGTTTTTGCTGTGGGCTTGAAGCCTCCACTCAACAGTGTGTTGTAAGCGTTAGCAGACAGTTAAACCGACACCGCAGCATCTTTAACCCTGAGGATTCACTCCCTGTAAGCTGGCAACAATATTTGCAAGTCGCACTGGTGCTCCATGGTCGCAAAATGTGACTGAATCGTAGCGATTCGAGCTCTGCAGATGAACACACCTCACCTGCTCACACTACCCCAACTACCACTCATTAAGTTCACTGTAAGCTGGAAACAAACTACTAGCTGTTGAGATAATATATTAATAGTATTTGCACATATATTAATAGTATTTCACAGTTGTGCTCCAAAATGTGACTGGAGTCCTGCAAAAGCCCTGCTTTATCTGTCTGTCTGTATGTCTGAGTGAGGCAGAGAGCTGCAGGAGAGAGCAAGAGAAACAAAACGCCAGTGGCTCATAAAAATGACACATTTTATACCCGATGGTCATGACAAAGTCCATTTTATACATCGCACGAGGAACAAGCCGCAATACATCGAGTATATTCGCTATATCGCCCACCGTAAGTACCCATTTGCTTCAGCGTGTGTCTTGGGACGTTATTGCTTATATCATGCACATATTACTGTATATTTTGACATAAATAAGATGTAGTTTGAACACATTTTGTAAATCCCCTTTCCCTGTTTGTTTCACTGGTCAGTCTGCCGGTATAAACTGACATAAAGTTCTTTTCCTCTACAGCTCTTGTTTTTACTATTTTTTATGCAAAATGTTTGTGCACAAAGTTACCAAAAATACTTTATAAGGTGTTTATGCTGCTGTTACTCCGAATGAGTAATACTGATGGTGTTTCAGTAGAAACACCATCAGTATTACTCAGTGAAGCCCAAACTTATGACTGCACATTGAAGCATTCAAAAATGGCATCCTTTTTAACCAAAACATGTGACCATGGTTACCAAGGGTCCTTTTGGAGTCTCCAAAATGTCCCTTTTTGGAAACTCCTTGACATACTCTTAGAAAAACCTGTGTAAAATAGTAATTTTCTGTAGTATTGTTATGAACTTTCAGCTTGGATTATACTATGGTCCCACAGTGAGTACCAGCTAATACCTGCCAGTTACAGTCATCTGCAGCATCTTTTTCCTAGAAATAACATTAGGGGCGGATAGAAAACGTTTTATTTTAGTGTGTTTACTCTTATGTAACTCAATGACAAATGCACTTATAGTGATTTGTCCGTCTTGGACAGGCGTTTTAGGTTCATTTTATAGGATTTTTTTAAAATGACTTCCATATTCAGTACTCAAGTACTCTATAAATTATTTTAGAGCACTTGAGTACTCACAAAAAAATGTAACGTATGATAGGAATGTAAACGGGTGCAATTTGAAATTGATTTATTGCACAACCAGGCTTCGACACACTATTGAAGAACTGTCTCCATGCTGCTCTCTCAGTTAGCAAGAGCTAAAACAGCAGAGGCTAACATCTCACACTGAGCCCTTTAATGGCTCCAACAAACTCCCACTGACACCAAAACACCTTAAATCTGTCCTGTTAATAACCATTAGATTAAGTTAGCTGTGTGATGCTAACAGTTAGCTCTGTTATTGTGTCCATGTGTGCAGATGGACTCCACCAACTGTTCCCCAGTGTGGAGCTCTGACTCCCACAGAAGTAAGTCATGTTCATGTGTGAAGTTGATTGGCAATTACTTTATATGATGAACCAAGGCTGACGTCCAAACGAGTACTCATTGCAATCCCTAAAGGCTATCCATGTTTGTTACACATTAGTCTCATGGATTTGCTCAAGGGTTGTAATGCCTGGATATAATAGCTCCAACACTTCTGTACCATTCTACTTCATCAGTTAACTCACTGAGTACTACACTTTCTACTATGTGTGGATGCAAAACTCACCTCAAGAGAGACTAAACCACAGACGTCCTCTGGGATCTTTGTCAGCTGATTGGTGGCCAGGTTGAGCTCGACCATGCTGGTCCACGTGCCAAAGTCCAATGGCAGAGAAGTTAACTGGTTGTCCTGACAAAGACAATAGGATACCTTTATTAGCAAAATAAGTGACAATTCAGAGGGTCAACACAAAGACAGTGCTGTTCAAGAGGCTGAGTCGAAGTGTACTATGCCAGCTGTGTTACCTGGCACCAGGAAAAAATGTTTTCAGTGGAGACAAATTGTGACAAATTGAATGTTTGTAATACCTGTGCAAACTTTGACAGAGGTGCTGTTCAGACAGCTTTAGTTCTGAACAACAGTTGAGATTGACATGAGCAAATAGATGTTTTTTTTTAAATGCACTTCCACTCTACTGTGTTGAAGGTGTTAAATCAAAGTGGCAACACTGACAGTTAACACACATTGCAAATGCAGTCATTTATTTCAGGACGACTTCATCTGGCTTTGACAACACACCCCACCTTCATGAATGGACACTCCAAGAAGTACGCACAATTTAGCATCTTTGAATGAATCACTGGACCTTGATATGTTTTAAGTGTACAAATATAACCGTCTAACCAGCTCTGTTGTATTTTAAATGTAGCCAAGCCAACAGCGCACAATACTGAAGACCTACAAAACAATGAAGACAGCGGACTTAACTCGATTTACATTCTTTACTACTTGTGATGTTTCTAAAATGTAAAACTTTTATATTACCTCTGAGAGTGCATAATTTTTGTTTCTGACACAGCATAGCTCAGGTATGATAAGAAGGTCCAATTCAGTCTCACATGTTCCCACAGGTCTTTTTCACTGAAGATATTTTGACATGTCACAGCAGGAAATTTACAGGTATTAAAAAAATAATGACAGCTGAATTCCATTTAGCTGCTTTGGTCTCAGGGTACTTGTATATTGCATACTGGCTCACTGTGACTGCTTACTGGGACACTTGAATAGAACAGAGCCATCGTTAAACTTATAAGGAAAATTATGATTAGTCCAAATGTCTGCTTTGAAAAAGGTTTATCAATCACAGACTTAGATTATCTGTTGACGTTGCAATCACACCTGACTGGCAAAAATTTGAATATCAAGCAAATCAATTAAGAGGGCTATTTCAAAAACAGCAGACCTAAGAATTCATATCACTTATTTCACAGACAAACATGCATATATACCTTCATGTTAAGCTTGCTTAACACTCTGGCCCTGGAGAAGATACCAAAGGGGATCTTGTTGATGCGGTTGTGCTCCATGTTAAGGGAGTAGATGGTAGAGAACTGGGATGGTCCACCCACAGGGTATGACTGGAAGCAGTTCCTCGCCAGTGTTAGACTGGTCAGGTTGACCAAGCTTGACAGCAAGCCCTGGTCAAGCACAGCGACAGACATGACAGAAAACATCAGGACAGGACTCTATCACTATTGTCTATTATTTATCACTCTGGATCTACTGGTAAACCTCAGACAGAGTATACATTTTAGAGCACAGGTATAGAGGGTTCTACTTCTACTAATATGAATTTGTTGTTTGTCAATTTGCTTTTGCATTTTCAAGAGCATTACAGTAAATAGCTGATGTTAGTATAAAATAAATTAAGACTGTGGGTGATGATTATTATCATAATTTGTTATTATGTAACAATTTAAATGACCTGATATTTTTGGTTCCACTTACCTCCGGCAACACCGAAATGTTGTTGTTTTCGAGGTTTAGCTCCTCCAGTTCTCGACATCTGGCTAACGATCTGGGGATGGCTGACAATCTATTGTATCGTAGACCTAAGCGATTTATGCTTGCTAGGTTGCCTACAGGGACAGAAGAAAAATGTATTGTAATGTGCAACATTTATCAAATCTAGTTGAGCCACAGACAATAAGTCTGCTTCTGAGTCCAAAAGAAAGCTTAAATTACCTATAGTCTCTGGGAGGTCCAAGAGCTCATTGTGCTGCAAGTCAAGGTTGGTTATCTGTGTGCAGTTCCCAATCTCCTTCGGTAGGTGTTCCAACTGGTTGTGGGCAACATCCAGAGTTATGAGGTTGCATAGCTCCCCTGCAGAAAGAGGCACACCAAATTCAGATATTCAGCTAATTTAAGATGAAAGCACCTTCAGTTACCCACCCTCTGCTGTACTGAAGATATTCATTTATTTTCCTCATTCTCTCCTCAGAAAATCTGAATAGCATTTCTGCTTACCTTAGAAAAACCTATTAAGTTTTATTGCCAAACTCTCTCTTTATCAGTCCCTCCAGTATTTCATGGGCTGTTCTGGGGATTGTTACAGCCTTAAATGCCGAATTTCACAGTGCTTTCCTAACAAAGTTGCGATGCATGTATGCATTTCTTTGTGATGAAATTGCAGGGGCAAGTGAAAGTTGCAAAAAATAGTTGTGATGCTGTCATGGATTCAGTGTCTTTGATGATTCAGTGTTTCCAACAGAATCAGGTCCAATTTGTGATGGAGGGGGACATCAACAGCTCTCCTGCTCACCCTGTCTGACAGCAGAGAATTATATCGTCCCTAATGTCATATTTTGCCACTTGGGCAGAAAACCTGCTGCAGCGGTTAATATCTTACGCCGTAATGGCTTGACTTTGCAATTTAACCTGTTAATAAGCATTGGGTAACATTAGCTGTGTGATGCTAACAGTTTGCCCTGTCACTGTGAGCGAGACTCTGTCCAAAAAACAAAGCTTCGCTACCACAGCAGTAGTCTCATAATAAACACATACAGAGAGACAAGGAGGGGCTTAGTGAATCAATACACTGAGTACAGCTCTACAATGAACTGAGATTTTACCTGTTTTAAATAGCAAAGTTTGTGATAAAGTCACAGAGATTAAACAAATTTGCAAGGTCACCAAGAATGCACATGACTTTACAATTAGACATTTAGATTCATCACCTAAAAATTTTAAACAGTAATATCTCAAGAACACATTTTCATGGACAAAATCTCAAAATGTTTCCATTACTTTTTAAAAATCAATCATATTTTTTTCTGCATTTTCTTGTTTATTTACCATCACATACCGTTTTTCATGTTCATGTTCCCTCTCTTTTTCTTACTTTTCTGTACTGAAAGACTTAATCAGTAGCCTTATATCTACTTTATCAACTATATCACTGTAAAAGTTAGACAAATCAAGTGCAAAATATAAATATAAGTATGTATATTTGACCAATTCAAAAAGTTTTACAGCATAATGTTTTTTGTCCATCTTCTGCTGGGATCAGGATAATTCTTTTTTGGGGGGATCAAAGGTAACCTTAACCTTAATCTTACTAAAAAGTTCTGAACAACATTTACTGAAAGTTTGATCCAGATCAAAACCAAGAATGGGTTATAAAATCGAATCCAATTTCAGAATCCTTTTTCTCTATTGTTTAGATTAAATCCAATCCAAAAACCTAAATCTGATTAGATTACTTCCTAAACTGCGTCCACGAGATTACTGTAACAATTAATTTTATTACCAAAGATTTCCACGACTTTTCCAAAAAAAAATTTCCAGTGATTTTCCACACCTGGAAAATGTGATTGTGAAATTCCATGACTTTCCAGGGTTGCAATCACTGTGGGAACCCTGAAGGGTTGTGTACTTGGCCATTAGTGCTAGGACCAAGAGCACCAAGAACAAGACTGAATAAGATTTGCAAAACACATTATAAAAAATGACTTGTACTCTAGCTTGAAATTAAAGCTAGCTTAATGCTATAAGCCTAAATGTAGTTGACTGTCTCCCACAATTATTTGATTTCTAGCAGCCACAAGGCAAAAGTCTGGCTTGTTGCCGAGCCTAATTTGGAGGAATTTGTCCAGTATTTACACATAAGCTTTGCTCACCTATCTCTGCAGGCAGCTGTTTAATCTTGTTCTCACGAATGCTGAGCATAGTGAGCTTGGATAGGTTTCGGATGTCTTTCTCCACTGTTGTGATGCGGTTGAAGCGCAGGTACAGCGTGGTCAGAGACGTCAGCCGGTAGACAACAGCCGGTATCTCTCTCAGCTTGTTGTGCCGGAGGTCAAGCATTCGAAGCTTCTTGAGGGAGTCCAGGGAGTCAGGCAAACTGGTCAGGGAGTTCTCGCTCAGTGCCAAAGTGACCAGGCCTGATAGGCAACCCACCTCAGCCGGCAGGCTCTGCAGCTTGTTGCTGTATAAGTAGAGTTCAGCCAGCTGCGTTAGCTCCTTTATGGAGGTGGGCAGCATGTGAATGGACCGTTTCGATAGGTCCAATCGCATCGAGTTCTCCTCCCGGCACTTGTTGAGCTCTTTGATCACCTCGGCATTGCTGGACTTCTTGCGTGTACCTGGTGCCGGGTTTGGCCGCTTTATCGTATTGTCAACAGAGAAGGCAACACCCGGTGTTGAGCTGCTGGTGTCCTTCTTTCCTTCTTTGGCATCTTTCCCTTTGGTCTTCGATTCTTTGCCACCATCCTTGACTAAGCCAGCTAGAGCCTTGGCCTCCTTTTCCCTTTCTTTCCCCGCTGGACCACCTTTGGGGTCCTTTTCTTTCGAATCTTTTTCTTTTCCTAAAGTACTACTCATGTCGACGTTATCGAGCCTCCTGCAGAGTTGCTCATGGGAGTCTCTCTTGTCAGGTTACTTATTGGGGGAAAAAGGAGACACAGATAGCCAAGGAGGCTTTTAAAGAAAACATCCCTGTGCAAGCCCACACATCTATGATTATCCTTGAAATAAAGGCTTTGTGATCCAAAGGTTTTTTGGTTACTTTTGATACTTTGTTCCTTTGTTAAAATGCCATGTGAGAAAAAATCCTTTGAAGTAGCTGGACTGTGGCACCCATGGGCCACATGCTTAAGTGTTTGAACTGCATACAATCCCAGGACCTTCGGTTAGGTTCATTCAGGCTGCAGAGGTCATCAAGGTTTTTTTAATCCCCTCGAAGATTTTCTGTTAGGTAAAAGAAAAAGAAAAAGAAAATTTTGTTGACATTTACAGTTTCTTTTTCACACTTCATTAACACTATCAACATTTTGAATTTCAACTGATCAAGTTTCTGGTCTTAATATTTGTCACTCAATAATAAACAGTTCCTACGCCTCATCCTTTTTGTTTTCTGCCAATTCACAGACAGAAATAAAACTGATTCTGGTTCTGTTCAAAAATAATTTTCACCATTTTTTTGACCTCAAGCATCCAAAAGTTGTTACATTTCCTAATAAAAGAGGACACTGATCAACACAATTTAGAGCCAAGTGGTCTTTATGTGATGAACATAGATCAGAGTCTGCTTCTACTGTTAGAAAATGACAATAAGCTGCCTTTACTGGTCACATAAAGTCAAATGAACAGTGATTATTATAAGAAAAATAATAAAGTCCTGTATTTCCAATATAGATATTTCAACCAACCGGACAAATGGAAGAAATATGGGATTTTTAAAATCACCAACTTTAAATAAAGATTCCAAGTTACAAAGGTAGCAATTTGATGTGTGTACTAAATGATTAACCACACATTTTACTGTGTGCCTCTTAAGCCTCATGCATTAAATGATGGTGCTACTATGCAAATGTTACAATGTTTTTGTTTGTGTTTTTTAGGTGGCATCTATATTAAACTGATTTGACACTGCTAAATATGTTGGGTGGATAAAAGTGTATGAAATGTTACTAATATGTTTTTGACAAATTATCATTTAAACTTATTTTAAGTTGGAAATGCTGTAGGCTAAGGGTGTAAGCTGCATAATACAGAAAGAAAAACACACACACAAACACACACACACAAAATAAAAAAGGACCCTTAATACCTTGATAATATCCCTACTTGTTCATGAAAATAAAAATAAACACTTCAACAGGTTTGGTGGGTTGTCAGTACCACGATGTGCCAGTCCAAGCAAATTTGTTGAATGTACCAAGCATAGCCTCACACCAACTTACTCCTACTAAACAAACATGGCCCAGCGGGTGTTGACATTACTGTAAGCCTGCAGCCCCACCTAAACATGCATTCAGCCATTAAGCCATCATCTATAAAGTCTGTAACACAACAATCACGTTGAATGTATACATCTCAGAGACATCTAGACAAAACTCTTAACTCTTTGGATCTTAACATGACAAACTACGCCAGCATGTCTCTGGCGGCAAGTCTGTTTGGTCTCTGTTGCTGTTGTTCCTCTGTGTAAAGCTCTCTCGCACTATAGTACTGGCTAAGTCATGGCAAAAAGAGAGGCAGGTTTGGCTCAGGATCAGAGCTAAGTGAAAAGGTTAGCACTGCTGAGCATAATCTTTAGAAGTGGCCTTCAAAGCATGAAGTCCCCACAACAACAGGTCATATGACCTTTTGGGTAAAAGAAATGTTAGGTCAATAGCAGCACCCCTAACATGACAGAATGCTCGTCAGTGTGTTCTGTAAATAAAAAAAAAGAATCTGCCGCTCTTACAGACCATCGTTAATAAGAGAGTGAACGTCTAACACTGGCTGTCATGGGCATGCCCGTGTGCAAAATAATTATTAACATAAAATGAGAATAACCAGACCGGCCCAACTGCTGGGGCCATCTAAACCAAACTGTGCAAGCAACTACCTTTTATGGTTGTACTTTCCAAGTCCCTGCCCTGGTACATCATACAGTTTATAACAAGCTGCATGTAAATGTTATGGATTTATCTCTGCATCTAAAGACTTCTGCTTCAACCTAATAAAAGACGAAACAAAAAACAGAAGAAAAGTTTAACATCCAATTAAGCAAGTTCACTTCCAAGTTACTTTTCACTATTTGTAAAGATAGTTATGCCTATTATATCAATATTGCATTTTTTAGTAAGGAAATCGAGCTTAGAAGCCCATGCAGGAACTCTTGGTCATTGTTTGGCCAGGTCATGTGAACTAAAATATTACCCAAACCAAGGCAGACATACTCTTACTTAAATCTTTGAAACACATGCAGAGGTTTCTGTAAAACACCACAGTAGTTTAATATAGCGTTTACCAACTGGAGGGTCGCAAACTAAAGGTCATTCTGAATGGAGCGCGAGTGACTTGCGAACATGTCAGATTTGTAAAAAAAAACAAAAAAAACCATCTTATTTCTAAGTGAATTTTAAAACACAAAGATTTATTTTGAATTGCTGTTTCTGTTTATTCTTGCAGTGTTTTCTTTCTTTGTGCTCTGTAATATAAAATAATATATAAATCTTATAATGTATGGACCTTGAGCTAATGACTAAGGAAAAATCTGGACCCCATTGCTGGACCAGGCGGGAGCCACTGGTTTAAGATCTATAGTAATAGCGACACTACAGAACCGGGGGTTCACAATGCTTAGTTACTTTCCCATCCCTGAGAAGTTTAAGTTAACACCCACTTGTTGTGCATGAATGTAATGAATGGATAAATTGAACAGTCTAGGCAAAAGGTAAAGAATTTACAGTGATGTAAACAACCCATTAGATTTGCTCAAAACAGCAGAATCACAAAAGATGCCTTATTGATGTACATTGGCCAAAATCATTGATAATGTCAATTCAACAGACAAGTGATCCAGCGAGGAAAAAACTTGCAAACATGTAGTGAGTTCCATTCAAGGTTGCAATGGTATGAGATTTTTACAGAAAGATAAACATCTCAGAAAATATTGCAGTTTCACAGTATTACAGAATGGAATGAAACAAAGGGTTTAGTTTTTGTTGAACAAATGCTTTATCGTCTTATATTAGACTTGAAACTATTTTTTAAAATGGAAGTATGTGTAAAAAGTCCCCCTTGTGAGAGTAACCAATACAAGGGTGAAAATTTCTATCTAACTGCATGTTTTTCAATACAGTTAATAACAAATTGCACACTTTATTTTAATTGTCAACTTTCACATCACAGTATACCTTAAAACCAGAATATCGCTGCAACCCTAGTTCCATTAAATTAATACAACTCGTTTAGTAGATAAAAATGAGAATCAACTAATATACAGCTTAGGAGGGAAGCTAATGCATGTCCATCAACACTAATAAAACACCATCATAAAGTGCTGATACACACTTGGACTTCATGGCACTTGCAACCCACATAGAGACAAATGAAGTTTCCATTAAGGATATCTTGGGTCCATCTGGAAATGCTAGTGCATTTAGGCCTGAGCAGAACTCACTGCTATTGTTGTGCTTTTGTTTGGCCATTACAGCGCCTTTTTAATTGAATAAGAAAAGCATTGATGTCTGCCATTCAGAGAATACAATAAAATATGTGTGTGAGACATATGTAACAAACTAGAGTGCTATGATTTTACAAAACGCACTACAGACTCGGCTTCAGGAAATATATAAAACACAGCTTCTGCGATATTATTGCCTGACAGTGTGCTACTACTGCAGATAAAGAAATAACAAACCTAGAATAACCTGGCCTGTCTGTGAAAATGGTTTATCTGTGTAAAAATTAAGGGGGAAATGGAAAACCAGAGGTGAGGTGGCAGCTATCAGCTAACATTGCTACAACTCCACAGGACGCAGCTAGCTTGATGGCTACGTGTGCCAATGACAAATCCGTGGAAACAGATTACCGACAAAGCGGTAGCAGGTCGGGAAGTCAAGTCGAGATTAATTAATTTACATAATATGGACACCTAGAGAAAACAGGGCAGGCTTGGTACCACTGTTTTCATTATTGGTTTGACAATATTACCTTGACGCTAACAGTAACACAGTTATGCTAAGGCTACGCTGACTGTTACACCAACACCGAGTTGCTAACTTACTGTCGCGAGGCTCAAAATGTGTAATGTAAGCTAGACCAGCCTTGAAAGTGAATGAAAGAAAATACATACGAAGCGACTAATCTTCAACGACAGGAAAACACACTGGATACGCCGAGTAAAACGACTGACAACAAGGCAGGAAATAAGAGCAGCTAACGTCAAAGCAAACGTCAGTTATGCTAACTTGCTAACGTCAGCTAGCGAGCAAGTTAGCCCGCCAGCTCGCAGTATTTTAGCGAGCGCTATTCAGAGTCAAACAAGAGCGCAGTCAGTAAGAAATAACACAAACGACTGTTTATACGCTTTCAATGGATGTCGGATCACTTATAAGTACTCACAACCAGCAGTTAGCTTTATGTTTAGCGGAGCTAACTGTGTGTAGGCCCGAGCGGAGCGGCTGTCGGACCGACCCGTCCGCCGTGAGTCCGACCGAGAGAGGGGGGAAATCTCTGCTGCAGCCAGCTGAGCGCCATCGGGCAGCAGACACCCGAAGAGCACAGCCGGTGAAGGCAGTTTATATCTCAGCAGAGCGGCCGCTTAAGGCACACAGGGTGCGAACTAAAAGTAACACAGCACATAAGCCCCGTTCCTGTGTTGAATATTAGCCGAGGAAAAAAAGAAAACACTGTGAAAAACAGCGGCCATTCCAGAGCTGAACAAAAGAGTGCGTTCGTACTCACCACCGCAAAATGACACTTTTACGTTACACAGGCCGCAACAAGAGGCGGACGAGTGTATTGTGCCCTGGGTGGTGTGAAACCGTCCCGTGTGGGTAAAACGTCCACTGTTAATGTGATAATATAACTGTTTTACCTTCAGAGGTGTGACTCCGCCATCCTTGCTGCTTCCTCCTCTTTTCCTACACTGCTGCTCTGCTCCCCTCCCTCCCCTGCCACCAAACTGCGTCATTCGCACGCCTAACCAATGCTATCACGAGACTTTGAAATACAATCAAATATTCCTGGATAAACATTTGCCTCATTAACATATATCTGACACCAGTAAAGCGCTTGTATTTGTGTCACTGTAAAAATACCGAGACTAAGATTAATAATATTATTCCAGTGCATCAAGTTAAAGTCGTAGATTTAAAACATAATATATTTAAGGACCTCCTACAGCTATGATACTCAACCTACAGCCCGTGTGCCAAATCTGGCCCCGATAGGATGCCAGGTGGCCCACCAATCATTTTCAAATTCAAAAAAAAAAAAAATAAGTGATTCATACTTTCATAGTGTTAGTAATGGTTACATAAGGTGCCAGAGTGCATACCACAGCATCAAAATAGAGGTTGTTTATCAAAAAAGTGCCAGTGGAGACCCCCACAGAGGCCCAAGCTAAACCCCTGATGTCCTAAAATCCTAGAAATGCCCTGAAATCCTAGAAATGTCCTAAAATCCCAGATGCATCCTAAAGAAATATACAAGGTACAAGGTAGATTTATTAGTCATTTTTTAAACAAAGTTTAAAATATGAAATTACAATATGTCCTTCACCCTGCTATATTTTTGGAGTTAAAGGATAAGTTGATTAAATTTGCCAGCTACAAAGAAAATTACTAAAATATACTTAAATATTCTACAACTGTAGAGACATGTATAGGGCTCCTGCGACTGGCCCTTGGCCCCCTGTCATTTTGCAAAAGTGTCCCCCTAGCAAAGCAAGTAGAGTATTCATGTTTTCTCTGATTTCCCCATAGAAATTTCAGTTGGGCTACTTGATAAAAAAAATCTTTTATCCAGGTTGTCCATCCGTTACTGAAAATCAAAAATATATAAATATGCAAATATTTTTCATTTGAAAATTCTAAGGGGTATTGGTAAGTACATTGGTGTATTGTGGTATGCATATTTTAAAATATGTAGGCCTGTGGTATGTTTATAATGTACATTGTTAATCTATGTATTGCAGTGTGCTTGTGATGTTTGTATGCACTGTGCAATTGTTGTATGTGTATTGTGGTATATATGTATTTTATTGTGCCCTCCATGTTTTTAGTGTATTGTGGTTTTCTTATGTTTGAAACTGTATTTTATATTAAGCTACATATAAAAGCCCAACTAGGGGCAAGAGTTGTAAATTAGCAACTATAAACTCCCTGTGCAACACATCAGTCTAATACTCTGTACTGGAACAATGTTAAATTACATCATCTGTGAGACGTCTCTCCTGTCTCACTGAAAACTCTATTATCAGTATATGTGTCTTGGGTGTTTCCTCATCACACTTGGATAAATTTAATATTTCACCACAACTGGCTTCCGAATTAACTGTCATTTCATAAAATCATGCCTGTGCTATGTACACACCTTAAACATAGATTCAAGATAAGCTTAGAGAACGTTTCCTAAAAACATAAGCCTTTAGTGTCAAACTCCTCACATCAATCACTCTGCACAGTGGAGCTCAAACATCACTGTAAAGTAACTATAAGCCAAACACAATTTTAGTAGAGAGGGACTTTAAATAAAAGTGCATCAGTATTTGCAGCAAGAACTCACATATGCAAAACTTTTCAGGGGTTTATATTGTTAAGTATTATATAGTTCTACTGTTATTATTAATGCATTATAATGATAGCATGTTCGTGTTTCAGCTTGTGGAGCTGGGGCAAATTATGAGAGGATGACATGTTTTTTAAAGGCAATGTAATTCTGTAATATAACTAGTTGCAGCTGTCAAAGAAATTTATAGGAGAGAACAATATTTTCTCCTCAAATGCAATGCAGTAGAAAGTAACATTTGATGGAGGTAAAGGACAAGTTCCTCACAATTATACATAAGAACAGTAGGCTACTTAATTAATTAAATGCTTCTACTTTTCATGGATGAATGATAGTGTGATACAATAACTGAAAGTAATATGCAATTTAAAATATGTACATTTTATACATTATTAGAGTCAGTGTAACAGAGTCAAACACTGTGATAATGTGATACGTAATGAGTAATATGTTGCACTGCATTTTTTGTACTGTCTGTTGCAGTGTTTGTTGTTTGATGAAATGTTTTTTGTATTTTTGTAAAACATTTGATGTCCTGACACGTAAGATAAATTATAGAATTATTTCTATCATTAAAGTGATATCTAATGTTATCTGTTATCACTAAACGTGCTAATTAAAACTCCACAAGGAGACTACAATGGCAGCAAATTAATTGTACTGTAAATGTGATTCCTGACAGGGTTCTGACTGTTTTTGTCGTATATGTCTAACTACATTCACGCCATAAAACGCGTCACTACAAAAACTGTGTAAAACTGTTAATTAAACAAACTAACAGTGTAAAAAGACAGTCACCATGGTGATGTTTTGGGTTGTGTTGTTCTGATAGCGGCCTGTAGATGTCAATGAAGCTATGTGCCTGAGACATGGATGTATTATAAATAAAGCGAAGAAGAACGTCACGTGATTCTTGAGGAAGCGTTGGCTTGACAACCGCTGTAATCCCCAATCCCTTCCTGGTGCTAAAGGTAGGATTATCAACAACCCAATTTTATAATCACTGTTTTTAATGTAACGTGTCCGCAAAACACAATGGAAAGACATTGCATTTGCCAAAAAAATGTGTCATTTTAGTCTGACATGTGCCTTGGTTGTTACGTGCTAAAGCTAGCTAGCTTTTGAGCTAACCGTTGGCTATAATGCTATGACATAAGGGGCCCGGATTTACTCCCAATCTTTAAATGAACCAACAGATCCAACGCTAACATAACCGGACATTAATAACCAACTAACGTTACATCAAAATCATGCTGAAACGGGAACGAATAACATAGTGAAATAGCTAAATTTTACAAATACGCCACAAAGGCACTGATGCATTATTATGATTGTTTTCGTTAAGGATGGTTTCGTGTTATCTGTCTTGTATTGTCAAACTGATTGTGCTCTTATCGAAATATACCGCTTGATATGTAGCTAAATGATTTCACCCGGCTGCAAACCAAGTTGTGAAAATAAACTCACTATTGTGCGTTTTATTATACCGTTAATATGAGGTTCATGTGCATGTGAATACACATTATACGACATTAATTTTCTTATACTGCATACAAATGCCTTTCACAAGCTTTTTTGGTCTTTGAAAACTAAGCAAATTGGTTTTGATTCTTATGAAAACGTGCGGTTAAGAGGCAATGACCAACTTGGCAAGAAATGTCCCATACATTGCATGTAATGTTGCCATGTCTTGTTAGGTTGCCTGTTGTCATGTTTGTTTGTTTTTTAAGAAATCAAACCAATATGTTTAGGTTTCTAAGAGTTATACCAAGCTTGTACCCCAGTCTTCCCTCAATTTAATCTCTCTATTTACTTTATCTTATCTTTATCTTATTTGCTTTCTTGTAAGGGAGTAATGAGTCAGATCGCTATCAATTATCAACCAAGAAATACCGAATAATATTAGCGGCTATCTTGATGACCCCACAGTGTCACTTTTTTTTGGTTTCTCTTTTTGAGCAGACATGCTTGTATTTACAGATATTAAACTGCTCGTTATACCTTGGTTTCGTGAATCTATGTCGATAAGACAAATGTAATAAACTAATATGTTTACCTTACAGAAAGCACTCAGAAGACACAATGCCAGAAGTCAAGTCAATATTCAGAGAAGTCCTGCCTAAACAAGGTTTGTACCACAGCAGATAGCTATTTGAACAGCAGTAGTTCCAAACAAAAGGCTGTTTGTGGAGCTCAATACAACATGTGAACTGTTTAGAAATGTGCAAAAGCTTGCAAAATTAGTCAGTGGGTGCTCTGTGCTCTGTGCAGTCTCTTTTACAGCACAACACCATGGGCATTGTTGCTGTACAAACATTTATATTAACTGTGTCAGTGCCATTGCAGGATAAAATTGTGTTCTGGGGTGTTAAATGCTTTTTAATTGCTACAAGCTATTTACAGGCAGAGCAGCAGATGTGTGAAATGTCTGGATTCTTCATGCAGTGAGTGATTTGTAAAAATCAGTGCAACAGTATATCATTGGCAAGCAAAGGTGTTGTGAGTCACAATTAAGAACCTACAGGTATAAAAGTCTGAATATTTGACATTAGACTCCCTTTTAAAAATCCTGGGCATTGCAGGCTGCTAGAAGGACACATTTTTAACTGCAGACCTGTTCTCTTACAGTTGCAGCATTTTATTATAAAAGTTTGTGAGTAGGTAGAACATTTCTCACTGCTAATGTGCGAAACACTTCTGTGAAAAATAGCAACAATCCAGCCAAGTCTTATTATCTTTGCATTTAAGCCAAGACTAGTTTATGTGATTTGAGAGTTTATGTTGAAGTTGAGTGGGCTTTTTTCCCCCTCCTGTTTTGGCAATATATCCACAGGGCAACTTTCCATGGAAGATGTCCCTACCATGGTTCTGTGTAAGCCAAAGCTGCTCCCACTCAAATCAGTCACCCTAGAGAAACTGGAGAAGATGCAGATGGAGGCTCAAGAGGCCGTCAAGCAGCAGGAACTGGCAATGAAGGAGCAGTTGCAGTAGACATCAAATGGACTCGTAACAGCAGGAATGCTCAAACAAGTTCTTTCAGATGGATGGCACCAACCCAGAGTTATCCCGCACTGTAGTTTACGTGGACAGTCAAGTACAATATAAATGTGTTACTGATGTTCGGCTTTGTGGAGCAGATGAGGAGGGAGTCACCTGGACACACCCTCTCCTTTTAAAAGTCCTACTGTTTACTAGTCATTGTCAAAATGATTTACTGCATTGGAAAGGATAACGTCTTTGCAGGCCAATTTTCCATTGTGGTTTACTATTAAGACCTGTGTATTTAAACGCATGACTTTTTATTTGCATCATTGCATCTGTAATTTGACATTAATGAATTCAATGTCAGCTAACAGCATCCTTGTTGAGTAAATACAGGACAGAGCAATTTATGAATTAGATCAAAGAGACAAGTTGCAACATATAGTAGTTTCTTGATATTGTGACATTCACAAAAGGCAGTCTTTGATTATTTAATAGAGATTTAATGAACAAACAAGGAGCAATACATGGTACATTTCACACACCAGTATTCCCCAGATATAAAAATAAACATTTCACCATTTTGTGAAGTTGCCCAACTGGTATTTGTTTTGTTCACTGTACTTATGTCTTGATACCTTCAATAATGACATCTTTGTGTAATTTAAAGGGTAAAAGAAGAAAAACAAGTCAAGCACAGCATAGAAACAGCAGCTAGTTAGGGAGCAAGTATTGCATTTAACCAACACACTCCCCTTTCTTTATTTTTTTGTTTACCCCTTTATAAAGCTTTTGACACAAACCAGTCATCTCTGTACAAACACTGCTTTCTACAAAACACAGAAGGAGTGGCAGTGAAACCAAGAAAATACTGTACATAACAACATGGAATGACTGACACTGCGAGGTGTGGCACTTTAAGGGTTAGCTTATGTAAATGTTTATATTAAAACACCTTGGAGAAAGTGATCTACTTCAGTTTCAGTCAAAAGTGCATTTGTTGTTTTTTTCACCCCACCTCAATTTCAGAAATGTACATTCTTTTGACTGTTAGAAGGGAAAAATTGTACCCGACTATTTTGAAAAATATGCAAGTAAAAAAGTAGATTTATCCTCTTCGGGAAATCTGGCACATAAAAAGGGCTCTTCAGTAACTTTCAAGTTTGACGACACCACCGTCTCCCTCGCTGACAAATCTCTTCCGGCCTCTGATAAGAGAGAGAGCGTATTAACAGTCATTTAAAAAATTAAAAAAAACAAAACCAAAAACTCATCTCCCTTCAAAGGTGAGTGTAAGGAGCGTGCACTTACCGACAAGGACAAAGATCTCTTATCTTAACATCAATGATTCCCATACTGAAGCTCTTATCAACGTATTGCTCCAGGATGAAGTATGCACGAGGGACATCGATGTTGATTTCAGCAATGTCCATATAAACCCTTTCATAGCCCTATGGACGAAAAAAAGACATTATATATAAAACAGCATCTTTTAAGGCAGTCCAAAGTCCGGCCTGGACTGTGGCCCACGCACCGATTTTAAATGGCTCTTGCATTTCAAAATATGCTATATGAATAACACAATATTGGTTAATCAAGAAAGATCACTTTGCATTTATTTTCTTTCACCTCAAGATGGTAGGACTATCACACAGTTTGGAGACATGCACCAAGTAGGAACTTTTCATAAACATACAATAAACAAGCAAATTCAGCAGATATTTCCTACAACGCAGCAGACATGGCCACGGCAAAGCAGTACGAAGTCAACGACAAGAGCTTCCAGGAGTGGTGGAGAGTTGAATATTTTTGCACTTCAAGACAAAACTGTTGTGTTTGTGTCATTTGTATGTGATTTTTTTTTTTAAATAACCCGTATGACATGAGAGGCAGGCATCTAATCTGGCTCTGGTTCACAGGAGTTTGGACACTCCTGTTCTACGGTTTGCAAACAAATGAGCTGCTGCAGGGTGAAAAAATGATGTGCAGTGCAAGACTCAAACACCAGGTGGCACTTTACCCTTCTCATTTGGTCCACAGTGATGACGGAGGAGCCGGAGAGCGACTTCAGAAGCTGCAGAACCATTTTCAGTGTTTTGTCTCCTTTGGACTCCAACACCATAACTATCGCCTGAGGGAAAGGGAAATATTCACAGCCTCGTATCAGAGCTCAAAACCGATGCTAATACCGACAAGCACCTCACTGCAGCACAAAACATACATCTGCACTCAACGGGGATTAGGAATAAAAAAAATGACTACTTTAAGCCGAGGTAAGAAGTTTCACATAATGAGTGTCCTGACATGTACACGTTTGGCCTTTGAAGCACCTGATGTGTGATGCTTTGACCCAATCTCTCATTGCTTTTTCTCATATTTTTGAAGAGAATTAAACCTTTTTGCTCAGTTTTCAAAAGCTTGAATGCAGAACAAGAAAAACTGATGTCCATCCGGATTAAAGAAAGGCTGAGTTTTTTGGCTGTTATGCTGCAGTGTTTACCTCATAGACAAACTCATGGTGGAAATGGGGAACCTCCAGATCTCTCAGGCACCTCTCAGCCTCCTTGGTGTCTCCAGATAGTATGTACTCCTTCAACAGCAGGTTCATCTGACCGGATAGAGAAAAGGATATGAATAATTAACCTCCAGCTTTTTCAAAATTACTGCAAAAAGTTGTAGAAAGAGTTCCATTAAGTCTTAATTGTAGGGACTTTTGGGCTTGTGTGGTATCACACCCAATATTCTTTGAAATCCCCCTCTCAAAGACTCAAAAAATCGTGAGCTAGGTATACATCTTCACCGATAAAAATGTTAATTTAGTTCTTCAGTATTTAAGAAAAAGATTTAAGAACTGTTTTATAACGGGGTGCTATATTGATACAAGTTAGAGCAGTGTTTACACAGAAATGATGATGCTCAGGTCAGAGTTTCTTTGAAATAAACAAAGATCACGGAGCGTTTGTTTTCACCAGTATACTGTTTATTTCCCAGCCATCAATATGTCATTTTTTTGTCTTCTTAATAGTGGTGAATTTATGGAACCAGATAAAGCTTTAGAACACAAGATGACGATAAGACCTAAAGGAGAAGGTCTGGTCCTGGTGTCTGCGTTATGTAACCTACCTCTTTGATGAGCTGTATGACAGGTCTCTGTCCTCCGCCTGTCCCCCACTGGTTGTCAATGCGTAGGCCACCCATATTCATCTTCAGCAGCACCGCTGCCCGGTCTAATGACGCTCTGGAGGATTAAAAACAGGCAAGGTTTGTGTGGTAAAGATGTCACACAGTAGCTCTCTTTCATCCCCGCACTCATTACTGTCCCACCTCTCCAACCTGAAAGTGATCAAACTGCTTCTCCTCTAATATGCAAACCCCCGCTGTTTCACCTGTTTGTTACACCTGTTCTGTGGGTGCTGTGGGTTTGATACTGAGCCTCTGCACCAAAAGCTGCTTTTCATGTTTGAGAAACCTTTGTCAGTGACACTGCAGTACTTAATGAAAATTTTACTGAAAACACAGCAGGATTTGATTCCTATAACTGATGTAATACTTACAAGTTGGGAAGTCCTGATCAAGACTTTTTTCCCCTGATCTCAATTACGTAATATTGAGTATCAGCCGATACAGAGTCCTGATCCGATACTTGTATTTATCTTTATACAGTCTATGGTACTTACCTGGATAATACAGCTACACAATGCGTACTTCAAGCAAGTACTTCAGTTATTACAATTTAATAGCTCTGCAATGCAATCCAAAAAGAAATCTCTGCATCCAAACAGTTCCCTGTGTTTTTTTTTTTCATTTTACTTTAAAAAAAAAAAAAAAGTTTTAAAAAAACCTAAAATATATTTTCATATGCCTCTTTCATATTCTACTTAGTGTAGCATAAAATAATCAAGTACACAACCTAAAATGTCTTTAGAAATAGCTCTCAATTCCACTAACTTTGTTCTTTCAACAAAATAAAGTAAACAAACTAAAACGTGTCCTCAGAAAATGCTCTCAGATCCCCTTAATGCCGCATTGTAATAAAAGTACAGAACACTGTAGATGAGGACTATAACAGTTCCAGTGTTATTGCTTAACTTTAACATTTCTGATCACAAGTAAACATCAGTCACAATTCCGCTCATTACAGCATGATAGTAAAACTAATACACTAAAAATGAAATGACAAACATTTCAATTTCACTTAAACTGGTGTAGCAGCTTAAGTTGAACATAAAAATAAAGATTAGTTTCTACTTATTGAGACAGCAGCATTACAATTAAACCTAAATATGTGCTGCAAATTGTGCTCTCCATTTATGACACGGACATTAACAAAGGATCACGCAGGGCACATGCTTAAAATAACCAATTACGATCAATCAATCACAAATTCCCTCTGACCACACTGCGCCGTTTCATTTATTGTTTTTATTAACATCAATTTTATTGTTGTGTGTTTGTTTTATCATTGAATGTGAGGTGACCTTGAGTTTCCAGAAAGGTGCCGATAAATACAATGAATTATTATTATTATTAATCACAAAATATGTTGATCTGGCCCGATACTGACACTCCTCCTCACAAGATCTGTGTTCTTTGCCTTTAACACCCGTCTGCTCTTGTTCACATGCACTGACACACAGCTTAAAGAAAAGTTCAGATTTACCTTTCTTCCTGAAGTGACCACTTTTTATGCTTGAATAGTAACTACTAAATATGAACAGACTCTATATGACATTATGGCTTCATACCCTCTTATCTTTATGGTTCCACTATAATCTCACATACAAACACTTAAGCCTCTGACATTATCTCTAAGGATTTTTGTAATAGCAGCAAAAAGCAGGTAACCAGAGTCATGACACCAGCAGAGCTTGGCCAACAGTCACATACCTTGTGTACTGACAGTCAACTCTGCCTTTGTAGCCCTCAATGTAGCCCTGGGACAATATTTGGTCGCTAACAGCGCGTGCAATGAATTGGCCCACCAACTGGAAAATAAAGGAAAAAAAGGGGGGAAAATGTAAACAAACCAAAACAAATTGTGTTGCTCCATGCTAAACATGGCACAGTTCAGTAGCAGGGTGACTGCTGAACCTTTTATTCTGTTGATTCGTCATAAAGCAGGTAACCTTGTTGAATATAAGTAGGTCAAGTCATATTTAAAAATCAATGTTTTCTTTTAAATTCATTACTTAAAGGAACAGTGTCCTCTTGCCAAAGTACACAGAAACAGCGTGAGAGTACATTAGATTTAACTTAATCCGCTGCTTTAAAAAATCCAAGTAGATTTTGAAGTGAAACTAATGATACTGTTACACATCATTAGATCACAATTGCAACATGCTTCAGTTCTAACGCCAAACACAAACACCACTGACATGAAAGAGGCCTGGCGGAGGCCTCAGGGGCACGTGTGCGTGTGTTTGTTTACAGTAGTTGGGACACATGATTTAGGGAAAACGAAAGAGCTGGCTTTGCTCTTCTGGCCTCCACAAAGCTTGTGCTCACCACTGATCATTGTTCCTGTTCAGACAAGAGGCAGCTCCCTCTCATTTGAGCCGTGGCTGTGGCTAGACTGTCAGGCAACATGAGAAGAAAGAGAGGAGTGTGTGATGTGTGTGTGTGTGTGTCTGAGAGCAAGAGAGAAACTGAGAAAGAGAGAGTGAAAGGGGTAAAGAGAAGGAGGTGGGGGGGCAGGGCAGAGTCATAATGTCCCTTTAAAACCCTCAGAGAACTGTGAGAGTGGGACAGAAATGACCAGTGAGCCCCACTGAGACAGCAACAGGAGGGGTGTGGGGGGAGGACGACCAATAACCCTTTGAGCGTCCTTTGCTGAGCTTGCATTTTGCGAGCACAGACAATAGACAGAGATCTCATGTCTGTGCAGGCTGAAAAGGAAAGAGCTCAAACACACACACACACACACACACACATACACACACACACACACACACACACACACACACACACACACACACACACACACACACACACACACACACACACACACACACACACACGCTAGCTCTCCCACACACAGAAACACATCAGCCCACAGTGTTGTTCCCCTCTGCTGCACCACAGACTGTATACAAACTCAAACACACCACCTCAAGCAGAAAACATACTTTGTGCGTTTACTGCAGTCAGACTGACAGAGGTCACGCTCAAGTTTAACTTATTGTCAAGAAACAAAACAGGGCTGCAAAACAAAATGCAGTTGTAGTCCCTTCTATGCTAAACAAGAAAAACAAAAAGGCCAGTTCCCCTCATCGGTTTGTTAAAGGTCCAGTGTACAGGATTTAGGGGGTATATTGGCAGAAAAAGACATAATAAGTATGTTTTCTTTAGTGTGTAACTGTCTTAAAGTAAGAATTGTTGTGTTTTCATTACTTTAGAACGAGCCCTTTATATTTGCATTGCAAGCACGTCCTCGTTTATGGAGATGGCCATGTTGCACCGTAGCCAAGAACGGACACACTGAGCACTGGCTCTATAACAGGCCATTTGCATTTTTGCATCAGCCGCCATAGTTAGAAGCCCAAGCGCAACATGCAGTGTTGGAATACCACTGATTTGTGTTTTTACAGTAATGTCAGTGTTTTTACTGGTTTAAATTACCACGTGTGATTGTTTTGGAGAGGAGGCCATCTCTGCCTATTAATTCGGCTCCCGTTAAAACCCTCCTGAACGTCTGGATCTTAAGTTATCGGAGGAAAAACAGGTGAGCTCAAATTAGCAAGTGGTCAGTGTGTGCTGCCCATTTCAGAATGCCAAATAGCATCAGAGATACACTGATTGTGACATAAAACTGATTACCGGGTCTGTTTGTTTTGGAGAGGAAGAGATCTCTGCAGATAATTTGGCACATGGGTTAAACCTCCTGAGCAATGAACGCTGAGGGAATTCTAGCCAGGAAATGTTTCACCAGGTTGCAACTCTGCAATCCTCATCACTAGATGCCACCAAATCCCCCTTCATCTTACACACTGGACTAAAATGTCCTGGTAATAAAAAATTAAAATATCCTGAAACATGAATGAGAAAAAAAAATACAGTGTATTCACTGTAGCGCCAAGGGAGTGCTTTATTGTTTCTGTTTAATAAGGAAAATTGTCAAACAGAGGAGCTGACCCATAACCTCTAACAGTTCTTTCAGTATTTTAATTTGGATTTAAAAGTTTAAAATATTCTGAATTCACAACAAAAATCAACACGTTGCAAATGAATCCACAGGTGTAAACAGACTCCAGACACACAGGAGACTCACCTGCGGGGCTCCGGGTGTATCCAGGACCAGATCGGGCAGCTCTTGAAGCAGTTTGTCAAAGGAGTTTTCCATGTCGCTGCGGGACAGCACCGGCCCACACAGGTCAGCCAGCAGCCTGGAGGTGAGCTCCCGGTGGCTGGCTTTGGCCTCCAGGGCCAGCGACACAGCCAGCGAGGGTACCTCACTCCGCATTGGTCCCAGGTTCAGTTCTGCGAGCAGCTCCTGGATGTGGAGAGAGACGATTATTAGCGTTTCTGTTCAAGTTTTTCGATTTTTATTATTTTTTCCCCCGTGTAGATTTCTGCTTCCGTTACACGTTTGCTGACAGGATGCTTCCTGCACACTTACTGCTACTTCATTTGTATCTCCGTGTTCAAAGTACTCTTGCACGATGGGGGTGACTGTCTTCTCAAAGTCCCTCTCTTCCAGCGGGGGGACCACAGTCTCATACACACAATTTTCCTGTCAAAACACACAATCATATTCCAGGTCTAGTGTTTGGGCGATTACACAGATGAGCTGCCATAAGGGCAGTTCATTGGATTGTATTAGATCTTAGAAATGATCATGCTGTTCTAAACATTACTTATATACAGGGATCCTGCAGATTAAAGCAAGTCAGATTTAACACTTTTAAAGACGATTTTAATGCCATTCAAAATTTACTTTACTTAAAAAAAAAACATGAACAGACATGAATGACTAAGGGTTAGGGACAGTTTCACCAAAAGTTTTATTGTAACGTGTCAGAATAAAAAGTCATACAATCTACTTCAAATATCGATTGAAAAAAAAAAAAAGTTTCTTCTTTCCTTAACTGCGTGACATAAAAGCAATGGGACATTGTGTAAATTATTTTTAAAAAAGATATTGCCAATTATTTTGATATTTATTTGAGAAAACTGATTCATAATGTCCTTCCTAAGTCGTAGCATTTCTGAGACTTTTAAAAGATCGATTTTATACATTTTAATGCCTTTAGGCCTTAAAAAAAGACTTTTAAGGATCTGCGGGAACGCTAAATATAATTAAGATATTCACTATCAACACCACAGTCTGTACCTGAGCTTCGTCATAGTTGGGGTCTTTCTGATCGACCTCCTCTGGCTCATAAACTTCACCAGATCGGCCCCACACACCTTTTCCTCCAGCACCACCTGCAGACAAAGGTCAGCCACAATGTTAGACATGACATCTGACACCATTTTAAACCAGCATGGCAAAAAAGCAAGACCACCAGCAGTGTCATTTTCAAAAGATTTAGTGGTACACATGTCTGGATTACCTGTAACACGAGTTTCCAGTTCACAGTTACTATGGAAAAGAAAATAAGTTGCAACTTTTGGGAATATTCGTGTCTCTGAACGTCATGTCCCTGAAATACAACTCCTGATATAACCCCTCAAAGCCTTTTCTAAGCAGACATAATAAGAAAGTGGGAGTTGAGGGTTACACAGCATGATGTCATGTCTCAAAATACTGGGTCGTGGAAACAGAAAGAAGGTGCTGATCTGCAGCAGGGGAACATTTTCAAACTTGTGTTTTTGTAACATTTGTCAGGTTAAATGTTATGAGCAACTTAGGGTCAAACACACACTGTACCGTGCTAGTTCCAGACAAATTTTCAGAATCTGCTCACAAGGAACCGGACCACCTCCATGCTGTGAGAGGGTGGGTACCCCCGCTGGTTATTTAGCTGTCCTGACCTCCAAACATTATTCGACCCGATTGTTTTCAAATGTGTGTGAGCTTTTCATTTTAAGATCAAAGGAAAATACAGTCAAGAAAAGTTTTGACATTTTGACAGTCCACCGGCAGGCCTTTAATTTTAAACTGAGCCACCTGGTATTAACATATTAACATGCGTCACAGGTAATCAGATCACAAGTGGAAAGCTTTAAGTACAGGTGTGAATGCACCCAATGCGTCTTGAGAGCTGATCGCTCAGACCACATGCTGAGGTGGTCTGGGACACATATGGTCGCATTCTTTGAGCCGTGAGTACACTTAAGTGTCCTGGTCCACATTGAAGGACCGCCCACTGGTCTGACAGCCTGTGTGTGTGAGTAAGGCCCTGACACGGACAAGCTGGTCAGCTGATGGTCGGGCACTAGGTGAGCATCTCGCACCCTAGTTTTTGCGGTGTGTCCTGCACCGCTGGCACTACTCTGCCTTTGCTTCATGCATTTTTGGTCGATTCAGCATGTTAAAGGGCAACTCTCAGGTTAATATTTATTTCATAATTTCAAAAAAATGCACTGCAGGAATTGCATGATGCCACCAGCAGCAACATCATCAAGCAACCGGATGACATCTTATTTTAATGAACTCATCCTTTAACTCCAAAGATGTAGCAGGATCAAGGACAAATGTAATTTCATCTTTTAAAAACTTTGTTTAAAAAAATGACTACCTTCTACCTTAAACCATCTTCCACCTTCAAGCTGTTGTTGTGTAATCTGTACTAATACCCAGGCTACATTTTTTAACATGCTGTGATATAATCCTTGTGTCCAGGGAGGTGACGCCTTTGTACATGTTACACAAACAAACATCTGTTGAGTCTGAGGTCACCACTAACAGATTGAAGATAAGTTTAAGAGGCCCAACACCGAGCAGCTTTTGTGATATGCTCTAAAACCTCCATTAGTCCCACCCTGAATGTGGCATATGAACTATATTTAGCGCAGCCTACATTAGTTGCGCAAAAGTGTTCCACTAGCATTACGACATGGTGGACGGCAGTTCGCTCTCGGCACATCCACTGCGTTTGTCTTTCAAAACTGCAACACATTAAGTTTTAACGCTGGAGAGCTAGGGGCTCAAATAACAGGGCTCCACTGGCGTGAAAGCTCTGTTATGCAACCAGAAAAACGGACAGACATTGTGCCAAGAGAAACTACAGTTGTTCTAGTTCCACTGCCCATGGGAAGAGCAAAGTGACTGAGCAACTGTACTGCAGGCTGCTGGGACATTTCGTACCATTGCATGCTTGCAGCACCGAGTGAGGACTCACAGTCGGAGACAGCTGGACTATTACAAGATGCTGACACTTACTAAATTATGATCTACTTGTACATTTAAGATGTGTTAGTGTCAAATAGAAAACACATTTAGTGGAAGGGATAAGGTCGGTCAGTGGAGTTATCATTGGTTATTAGTGCTTAAAAAATATTCCCAGCTTTTAGTAATAATTTTCCAAATCCACAAATTTCTTCCATTGTGGATCATTTCTTGCCAAGTTGCTGATTGCCTTTTTCCCCCATGTTTTTTTTTAAAGAAATCGCACAAATTTGGTCAGGGTTCACAGTTTTCACTGATTATGAAATGTGTCTGAAAGCAGAACAAGAAAAGTAATGTTGCTCTAGACCTCAAAGGGTTAATGGACAAAGTTTCAAAATACATTTTCATACATACAAATACATTTTCATGATTCTCCAGGTTTTCCAGGACTGAGGGAACCCTGCTAATGCTGATATCAGTAGAGTCAACCATTGTAAGTAAGTATATATCTATGACTATGACTGTGCCCTTCAGCAACACAAAAACGGATAACAAACCTCATATGTAGGGAAAACAAATGCTTCAAAAACCTTATTAAAGTAACTTAACAATCTCACCAAAAGGTGAAATATTCAGGTCACATCCAAATGAACTGACAGAATATCACAGCAAGTTTCAGTTCCCTAAACACAACCGATGCCGAGATTATTATTAAGCCCCTGATGTAAATTTACAGACGAGCTTGACTGAGCAGATGGTGGGAAAAGAAAAGGTTGCTTTTAAATGGATGTGACCAGCTAAATATCACCTGGCCATTTGTTAACACGCTAATGAGTTTATGGCTTCTAGATGGAGGACCAACAGGTGATGACAAGTAGGTCACACATCCAGTCATGAAGGCCTTCTCTTTGTAGCACTGAAACACCGGCGGCTCTTTGATTAACTTTCACTCGCCTGTGGTCATGACCAGCAAAAGGTTATCCCTTAAAAACTAGTGACACTGGGACAACTGATCTCTCTGGTATCACAATGTTGCACGATAACTTAAGATTATCATACTGTTTTATAAAAAATTAGACTAACATTTTCATTTATTATAATGCTAAATCTTCTTACCTTTCTTTGGCAGACCTCTGCCCTTGCCCAGTCGGGACTTTCTGTCCAGCAGCTTGCTCTTGGGGCTGGTGGGTGCCACTGAGGATCCCCTGACCACATCCCCGTTATCGCTGAGAGAGTCCCCCCTGCCGGAGTCCCTGGAGGAGTTCTTTCTGAGCCTGCGCTTGGCCTTTGCCTTAAGACGTGCTTCATGGATGCTGTTGCTTGACGAGGACAGCCAATTGCCATTAATCTCATTTTTCAGGTTTTTGTTGACAACCGATCCTGCGTTGTCTTCCTCTCCAGATGCAAAGGAGTCACTCAAGTCCTCAGCCTCTGTGGGATTTCAAGAGAAAAAATGTGTTGCACTAATGACAATGTCAATACATTTTATTTAAATAGCATACTTTGTATAAGAAATGCAGCACAATATGATTAACAATAAGGGGATTGTAAGAAAGAATGGACATAAAACACGCAAGCAAGGCAATTCAACATAAAAGGCAATTTAAAAACTTTTATCAAAACATATTTGCTTTAAATCATAACATAACACCATAAATAATAAAAAATCAAGTAAGATAAAACATTTTTAAAGAATTGCTGCAGTCTGAAGTGTAAAAATAAAGTCACTTTTAGAAAGTCAGGGCTATGTGTTTTCGCTTTCTTTTGAAAATATTAAGTCAGTTAGTAAAATGTTTCATAGCTTTGGTCATAAATGACAAAATATAAGTAAGCTGCTTTTATGTGCAAAACAGATCTGGGAGACAAGAGCTTTAAGATGCATTTTTCTTAGCTGTACTTATGTCAGCAGGAGCCACGTGCAAACACAATAAACTGAAAACAAAGATGCATTATGTCAGGATTACTTAACAGTCAATTTCTATCTGCAGTCACCCACAAAATGTAGGATATGCAGCACAATGACATCAATGCCAAATGCAACATCACTGATCCTGCAGGCAGTGCAAGCTCACAAGCAATCAACCACTTCCGTATGAAAAAGTCCCAGTGCCCCACATAACACACAGGGGGGTGACTGAGGCATTTAAATCACACTTACCGACGGGGTTAGCGTTCAGCCAGGCCTCGCAGTCAGTTGCCATGTTTTACAATAGTAAAAAGATTCTGCAGCAGAGCAGCGTGCAAAAACAGTCGAATAATACCTGCAATTATAAAAATGATTTAGTGATTGTTTTTATGCAGACAATTGCTAATAACATGCCCAGACATGCTGCAACGCAACAGCCTCCCCTCCCCCTATTCATTCAAAGTCACTGTTGACAAACAATGGCTAGCGTCGCGTTAGCTTCAAAATATTGCGCTGCGTCAACAGACCAAACTCCAGAGTACCTAACTGCACACAATACAACGATAAAAACAATTACACGGCATCTAAATTTACATTGTACGCATTATTTATCCAATCGTATTTATCAGTGACTCGACGTTTATCATTTGTCGAAGCTCAGACGTTGAGATTATATCTAACGTTAACTGTCCCGGTGCACACATTTAAGCCAAAAGCGATAAAACCGTTAAAACCTCAATAACACCGACATGCAAAACACGCATTTATATCTTCATTACTTTGACGATTAAATAACTCACGGTGAATTTAATCACTGACCGTCTGATGCGTCCAAGCTTCAAACTCTGACACCAACCGTGTTGTTTTTGTTTTATCTACCCAGCAACGCAGGCGCGTACGTCCGTGTTCTCCGCCTCTGATTGGCTGAGGGTGTGTGGGGTTTTTAAACAAAGGACCAATGAAAATGCACCACGGGATTTTTTTCTGGCATGTTCTGTGTGGCGTCTGTGGTTTATCAAGTGCTGCCCCCTATCTGTGGGGCTGCAGCACAGCTCTGTCTATTTTGGGAGATTATCATATTCCGGTTTATTAGTGGTGATGGTGATGATGATGATGATGATGATATTTAACTGTTGAAAATATTATGTGTCTTTTTCTTCAGGCCAGCAGGTTACAGTTCACTTAATCAAGTTATAAACCTACCGTGGAAATTACAGATTATACATACAGAAAATGTACATTTGATAAAATGTAATTATTGTATTGACAGGATCGATATTAAATGTCCAAAAAAGCAAGAATATCCAAACTTTTTTTTACACATCTATTTGGACTCTTTGATTTAGTTGCATTTTATTGCTGTCTATTTGGATTTACACATTTAGCTTTAGCAGATGTGTTTTTGCCTCAACACTTGGGGGAGCTCTTTTACAACACTCCCCCTCAAAGTGCTGCAGAAAGGGATGGATGAATAGTGTAGTGCAGCAGTTCCCAACCTTTCTCCTTCAGGATCGCATGTTTGATCGTTGAGTAAACTGATGAACCCAGACCATGTGACATATTTTATGGCCATTTCATATTATTTTCCATATATATCAATAACGGCACAGGACAGCTGACAAACTGTTAAATTAACCCAAATAGAGAATGCAATAACTGCAGGAAGTTTGTGTAAAACCAGTGAATTGGATACACTTTGAGCAGATTATTCACTGTAAATAATACATCAGAGATGAGTTTTCATGGTATTTTTGATGCAATTCTCTGTTTTTTTGTTGTTGCTGTGGTTTGTTAGCTCTTTGATTTTTTCAGTGTTTTACTGAAACACTTTTTTTTTTTAAAAGTTTTAAATATTTTTTCATTTTGAATAACATAAACTTTAAAAATAATAATTCCATCCCGTTTTCCTCACGGAAATTAATGAAGTGCTGAGATAGGTTTCCTGCATTTCTATTTTATTTTAATTTTTGGTATAAACCATAATATAAACCATAAAATAAAGAAGGTCTCAAGACCCCACCCAAGGCTTTGGTGACCCTGGTAGGGGTCGGTGCCCCCAGGTGGGGAGCCAGTGGTATATTGTACCTTATGTGTCATGACTGTATTATCATTATACCACAAAGCATATATTATTAGCTACAACGTTCATTTTGGGGGGAAAAATACCAGTTGAAACAAATTTAAATGTTTATTCACGTTTTTTTGCAAATCATATGAAAAGTTTGTCAAGAAAACAACACTACCACTGATGTCACAGGATCAGTGGTATTCACAGTTTACAAAAACAGAGTGTGGCTTGATAATCCCTCCGAATAAATCACTGTCACATGAAACATTGCATGTTTAACTTTGATAAATTAAACACATGGTCCAGTTTAAGTTCTTCAGTATTTAAGGCATTACATATGTCAGCAATTATGATTATCTTATTAATTCAATCCAACAACTTCAGAACATAAAACTTCAGAAAATAAATATATTTTGCAGTGGCATTATTATCAATCCACATGATTTTTACATTTTTCACTTGAAACAGCAAGAGCCTTGAAAGCCCCACAAATAAATTAAAATTCAATGTAAAATCTTTAAAACAATTACAACAAACCTGAGAATTTGTCTCAGTTTTCTTTCACTGAGTAAAAACATTCCTTGGCACATATTTCAAGTCATTTTGCAGATGTAAATGTATCACCAAGGTTAAAATTGATTTAAACTCAGATAATAGGCTGACGTAAGCCCAAAGTGTAAAAATGTGCCTTCTTAGTAATCATTGCAAATACATTTACATTGCAAAAAAATAACAAATGCATTTTATCACACACAATCCAATGAAATAAACTGTAAGAAAACTGATAAACCGAGCAATTAAATATTGTAGCTTAACTATACATTACACCTCGAGTATGTACAACATTGAGAGCGTCTGTGGCTCGGACTGTCAGTGCCTTTCAAGACATCCAAACATCCTTCTCCCAAAATATCAAAACGCAGTGCATTTCTCCACATACTCTCGCTTTCATGTGTCACATTATCCATGCTGCAGTTGTCATAAGTCGCACACCAACAGCACACATACATTAATCCTTCCTTTGCTGTTTGCGGCACAAGATGTGAGGTCAAGCTGATGTCACTGTGCAGCTGAGGGGTCGGCAAATACGCCCGACAGACTGTCCTCCGCCAGCTGGGACAGGTACTTCTGTGGACGAGTGGAAGAAAAGAAAAACTAAACATTTATATATATATATATATACAAATGATACATTGTGAATGATCTGGCTATATTTTTCTACACTTCTTTTCTGCTGACAGATTAAATATTTCTTTTCGAAGAAAGGCCAGGACATAAAAGCAGTATCTTTGAAAAATTAAGACAATGGGTATATGAATTTAAAATCAGCTATTACCAACTATTACCAGCCACCAGAGAGCCATGTTGGTAAGAGGCATCCATTTAGCTGGACTCAAATATCTTCTTTTTTAAAAATTTCTTCTTTTTGTACTGCAGTTAAAGACTTGTGTGAAAAGCTACAGCTGATGCTGTGTTGGATTTTACACTGAGACCGAACTGATTTGATAATAATGTAAAAATGATAATCAAATATGTGTAGACTCAGATCTAGATTTTATTGCGAACAAACGAAAAAAAATTAAAATACAAGTCAGAAAACAAAACCAGAATACCGCGCAGACATGTTCAGTAGACATCATAATATACACTGTACTGTGAAGTTACCGTGAAATACGCAGATCGGTGAGTACAGTAAAACAGAAGTTGAAAGTTTAGAAAAAAGAGGACAAAAGTGAATCTGAAGCTATTAAACACCAGTACACAAACGCACACAGAGACAGCTCTGACAGACAGCACAACTGTGTAAAACAGCTTTTTTTTTCTCTCTTGGTATGTAATCCATCAAATGTTTGAATCTCAGCTCCTCCTGCTCGCCTCAGCTGTGCTGCCAGGGACGAGAGACATGCAAGACGGCTCAGTGCTGAGTGGGCAATAATCAGGAACCTGATACAGTCGCAAGTTTAAATGTAATGTGTGCGCGCGCTGGTTTCTGACTGACTGCATTTGTGTATTTTTGTTATGAATAATCTGTGGATTATTTATCCAATTAACTGTTTAATCTATAAAATGTCAGTAGAAAGTCTTAAATTTGTACTGTTTTGTCCAACAAATGGTACAGAGAACAAACATTACACTTAATATCTTATAATTCTTCAAATCTGAGAAACTGGATTCAACTAATTTTAGTTTTTTCCCTTGATAATAAATTTAAATAGTTAATCAACTATCAAAACTACTACTATGAGTTTATTAGTACATTAACTGTCTGCAGCCCTGCTTAGAAAACACAGTTTAATTTAACATTTAAAATAAAATGTCTCCTCCGAAATAAAAGGAACATAAGGAGAAAGGCGCAGAACGTTATAACACACATGTGCTGAGCGTATGTGAAGCGATAAGTCACCAACTCAGCAACAGGTGGTGTAATCTTGTGAATTTTGCTACCAGACCACACTGACTACGGACCACACCAGCAGTGGCCTCAGTACAGTGCAGCACATTTACTGTCAGATGCACATCGCCACCTCAGCGAGGGGAAGCACGCCCGTATGATTCAGGGACGAAGGAATGCTTTTCCCCATCATCACCTGAAGGAGCAGTGTGTCAGCGTGTAGTGTGTACCTGCAGGTTCCTGTAGTGTACGGTGCTGCGGCAGTGAGTGGTCTTTGCCGTCTCCTCACTGTTATAGAACAGTCCGCAGAGTTTACAGTAGAAGCCGGTCCTCGGCACGATGAACTCCACTCCTGTCAGACAGAGACAATCTGAAATAAGACCACTGGAAATCCATCTTGGAAATCAAGGCCTGACAGATGAGGCTTCACAGAGCGAGTATTTACAGTGTGGTACTTGATGCAATAACGCAAACTAGTTGCAAATACGTTGTCTTCTTAGTTTTAAATGATTTTTTTTCCCCACTGCGTCCCGATTTTGGAAGTAAAAATTATCCTGTTTCTTTTATTTTCCTTATTTAGTTGCTTTTTTTTTTGTTTGGCATTGTCATTTATTCAAATTGATACAGAGAAACTAAATTATGCTTCTGTCACTGACAGGCTAAATAATTAACATGAACTCTCTTCTTTATCCAACCACAACTTCACAGGGCTAATTTCATTTATTCTTCTCAATAACATATTTTTTTAAATGAATGCTATTAGAATGCAGAAAAACAATAATAACAACGACAAAACATATATGCTACTTCTAAAATTTTTTAATTGACTTTAAAAGAGTTTTATGTCACTCATGAATTAAATGTAATTTAAACTGAACTCTGTTAAGTAAGGAATCTCACACACTGACGGCAAGTGGCTGAAGTCATACGTTTTAAAGTTAGCAAACTGCTTAGCGGGGTAAGAGCTTCTCATGGTGCGATTATTGTTTCAGAAAATGTCACCGTTTCATGGTGCACACTATTACACAATTATCAAATAATATTTAATAATTTAATAATTAGCAGTTACAATGAACCATAAAGGAATGAAAATGGAGGGTTTTTTAGGGGTTGAATAAACATTTTATAAAAATTTAAACTTTAAGCCTTTTCTTTAAGGAAATATGTGTAAAAAGTGTGCCTTTTTGCCCTTTTTTAACACCATAGATAAGCAAATGTACATGGTGTCATGGTGATAATTGTCCATTTCAATACCACGGTATGCCTTGAAACTGGTATACTGCTGCAACCCTATACTACTTATAAATGGCATGACATCCGATTTTCACTAGATTATTGCATCTGAAAGAATTCATGATAACAATATTATTACCTACAGAATATATATATATATATATATATATATATATATATATATATATATAATTTTACTTACTTTTTTTTTTTTTACATTTTTGTTTATTGTGTGTTTTCTCTCTTTTTTTTGGCAAATGAATTAAATTTAAAATATAAGTGTAGGGGGTGCCTGGTGGCTCAGTGGATAGAAGGCATGTTCTTGCCGCAGCGGCCGCAGGTTTGATTCCGGCCTCGGCCCTTTGCTACATGTCGCCCGCTCTCTCTCTCCCCCCTTCACACTTGTGCTGTCCTATCAATTAAAGGCAAAAAGGCCCCAAAAAACATCTTTAAAAAAAAATAAAATAAAATATCAGTGTAGGGAGGTGGAGAGACTGTTAGAACTTTTCAGTATCTTTATAATCTAATTTATTAATACAATATTGCTGCCGCAAAATATTGTGTTACTAGGCTGTTTTCCCCATCCCTACTGATGGATAGTGAAAAGGCAACCAGATGGCGTTGGCAAAGATAGAAAAAGCAAGAACATTAAGAAACATAAATGAGTTAGGTTGCTGTTTAGGGCATTATTTACACATGACGATATTATTTATATGATATCAATATCTCATTTTTAAATACACATAGTTATTGAAGATGCCATAATATCGCAACACCCCTACTGCACATGAAAAGTTTCCATAAATACACCATAATTTCATTCTCTACTTTGCTGAATAAACTAAAGAGGGAGAAAAGAGGAACACTCTTCTCTTATATGACTTTGCATGTTATTTTAGTCCTTCAAAAAAAAAAAAAAACACAGGTGTTCAGGTGAGTTCCAAGGTAGGTTTCAATGACACAGCTATGACAGTTAAACCAACAAAATAGCAACAACAACAACCAAATGACTCATCAGGGGTAAATTTGTCTCAGCCGTGCTATCAATGGACACAGTTTGCTCTGGACACACACATACACACACACACATAGATTCTCGGGGCATCATACAACAGAAATAACCACGCTCACGTGCCTGTGCTGTGGTCTATTGTTGCTGCACTGCACCAGCGCTTATGTAAGTGTCCATGCAGCAGGCTCACCACTGGCCATGTGCTCGGCCGTGTCATTCTAGCTCTAATGATAATATAAATACTCATCTCTCAGGGGTGCGTTTCACAACCTGCTCACAGAAATAGGTCAGCAAGTGGCCAAGCAATTCCAGTCAATTACAGTGTTAATGCAACAGGTTGTCAGTGCACTTATTAATGGTGTGCATAATAACACTTTATCTTCAGGACTAAAACCACAAGCTCAAGACTCAATGAACTTGTCTCTGTGACAACAAATAAATATAGACCCGCTCCAGGACATTTGGGACTGAGTTTAATTCAGCCAGAGAAATCTGATACTTATCATTGTTATTCCTACAGTTGAAACTTTTTCTAAATAGCCCGATATTTGCTGACAGAATAAATTAAATCATAGAGGATCTGACATATAGTGTGTATCGTTCAGATTTTCAGTGTATTTCAAAACACTCAAGTTAGAGTCAGAGTGATAGTAAAACTTCTTATGCTTACCCAAAGGGATGCTGTGTTCACTGACAGCCTTGTCTTGCTCACGAGGTGGCGACAGGGCCTCGATCTCTGTAAAAGGCAAATAAATTATAAGAAAAGGCAGACTGCACTAAACATTACAAGTTGTGCCTCTTGGGGGCATGATATGAAAGAGATTACAGTATACTGTGCACTTTTTTGCCACTAGGCCACTACAATGCATTGACTTTTACTTAACATTTATATTTTTTTGACAAAAGTTTAGGACATTACAGGACAGGTTTGTAAAAAAAAATAAGTATCTGACACTATTTCCTTGAGGAAAAAAATACATAGCTGCTTGCAACGATCAGTTCTGCAAGCAATGTTTCTATTTTATAGCTGTAATAATAACAACTAAAGCCTAGTGTGTCAACTACGGACCATTTTGCTGCACATTTTGCTGCTTGTGTGAAACTCTTAAACTCATTTAAGGTTTTGAACCTTAGAATACAATTTTGGAATAAAAAACATTTCTTTTTAAATGAATAATAGTTTAACATAATAGTTAATGGAATTTATTTATTTATTTGTCAATCTATGGATCGATTGACAAATCCATCCTAGTGACACAGACTATGAAACTATGTAACTGAACACTGCTTCTCACACGTTCTGCTGATAACGCTTCACTTCTGAAAGGTACCTTTTTTGAGAATCCCATCCTTTTGTTGAACCTCGTCACTGATTGTCTCTGTGACGTGTCCTGCTTCCAGGCTCTTGCTGTCTTCTGATACATGGATGTGATTTTCTATTCGCTCCTCTGATGGCCCACGTTTTGTTACTTTATCCTCTATACACGCCTCCTCCAGTGCAGCCTTGAACTCCTCACTGGGGAAGTCACTAAGGTTAGTGACTGGCAGCTCAGGTGTAACTGGACTGAGTGTCTGCTCTTCAGGACTAGTTACAGATAAAATATTCCCTGGTTTCTCATTTACAGATGTTTCTGTTGGGTCTTCGGCATCTTCACATAATTTTTCCTGGTTAGACTTTTTGCTGGATGTCCCCTGCACCTCCGAAAAGGAGGAGGAGCTAGGTGGTAGTACATTCTCCTCTGTCGCTTCTTCCTCTGCAGACTCTTTGGGGCAGGACGCATATTCTTCCAGCTCAGGAAGGTCGGGCTCAATTATGGAATCATCTTCTCCTCCCACTTCATCTACCGTGACCAGTTCCTCCATGTTCTTAGGATACCAACAGTCTTCATCAGTGTTATCGCCACTTTCCCACTCCTTTGCCTTTGAAAATGGAACAAGAAAAGAGCTTTCAGTACGTCAACTATAGCAACCTGCAGCTTTACAATGTTTATCAACATACACCTTTATGTTGAAATTCTGTGTCACCGTCAAACAGCATCAGGCAGACGATGGCAAGCAGTCAAGATAAAGGAAATTAAGATAGTGCTGTTCACTCAAGAATAAATCAGGTGTGAACAGACAACGTACGTCATATGTAAATTATGACATTATGGGATTAACAACGTTGTACCTGCCTGGACGGGTTTCTCACTCTGCTAACTTCTTGTTCCAGTAACATGGCAACATTAACGAAAGCTTCTCTGTTCAACAATGTTTGACTAAAAATGCGTGCATGCAGTCTGAAATTCTGCCGTGCTTTTCTGTCAGGAGATGCTTACTGATGTTTACTGCGCTCAACCTGTTAAATTTATAATCATTTATGTTGTTTTTATCTTTTACGGACAAAAGCAAAATTAAAGGGGTGGCAGCTTCTTCTGTAACATATTGTGTTAAATGGGCAGATGATAGAGTATTAAAGTAGTGAGTCCTTAAATGCGGAAGTCCGTTAGCCTTTTAGCACTTCCAGTTCCCTCGTCTTAAAGTTTATGGGTTTTTTAGTGGGTTTTTAGTAAAATGACTTAAATAAAGTCTCTGGTTAACACAGGCTAAAGGTATTTATACATTTTGTTCTGCAACACAAAATAAGTCCGCTTAAACCCAATTCTTGAACTTTTAAGGTTTTACTCGTCTTAAAAAAGGCGGTTGCTAACAAGTGGCTAAATGGGACTACAGTGTTTGTCTGGGACGTTCGACGTCATCACACCGGACACAGAAACTCATTAAACCCACTTATCTGCCTTCACAGCTTTACAGAGTCGTGCTTGAACTTGTAGATTTATCTGTTTATAATATTTTTTGATTCTGTTTTAACATGTTTTTACAGTGTTTGTAGCGGTGACGTTTAAGTCGTGCAACCACGATGTAGTTCATGTATAGCCTAACAACAGCGTTTTGCTTCTGCCAATTTCATTTATGCTTCAAAACACACAAAAGTGGTGTTCATCTGTGCAGATTATCATGCTGAACAAAACGTGTGAATCTCATGAACTTGTGTTCGTCAGAGAGCTTATTTTTGGTGGTAACCGAAAATCCCATTAAAAAATCCCATAAGGTTTTTGACAAAGGAACCAGTGCGATGCTTACTTCCTAGTTGGCCTACAAAAATACATCATCCCTTCACCACTCTATTGTTTAATAGATCGCAGGCCTCGAATCATTATGAAACTGGTGATTTACACCCCTATTAACCTGTGGGCTCCAATAAGCATCTAAAGGTTGTGAATGTGTAATAAAGATCTATGTGCTCACTTACAGTGTCTTTTTCTTTACTACATTCAGTTTCCTCTTTTTGAACATTGCTTTGCTGAGGTGAAACAGATTTTTCTTTTGAGTGGCAATCCTGAAAAAAAAAAGAAATAAGAGCAGTTAGAAGGATGAGCCATTAAAATCACTTGGTCAACATCAATAATTAATATATGTCTTTACTCACAGTATTTTCTGTTGTATTTTCTTTCTCATATTTTTCCGCACTGGTGTGCCTCCTGCTTGTCCTTTTGCTCCTGCCCCTGCCTGGTGAACCCTGCCTCTTGTCATCAAGTGTCCTGCGAAGTGGCTCCTCGGTTATCTCAAACTCAGAGTGCCTCAATCTGCTTTGGTAGTCACCTCCATCTCTCCTCTTTAACTTTGTGTCGTGCCTTTGGTATGGAGGTCTGGGCGGCTTGTCTGACTTGAACAATTGTTCCCTCATGTAGAAGTCGTCCTCCATGTTCCTGTAAGAGTTGTAGCACATGCCTTGAGGGCTGCCCCGTAGGTGCCAGTCTCTGTTGCCCCTCATCCCTTCACCTCCTCCTCCCCCTCCTCCTCCTCCTCGTTCATCTGCTGATCTCGAGCTGATATGATCTATTGGTTTCTGGTAAGCCTTCCGACGCTCGGCTGCCCGTCCATTAGGCCGATCGTCATCCGTGCTACCCCCATTCCTCCACAGGTCATCCCTCTCCCTTTCATCCTCACCCCTTCTTAAGTGTGATGACCAATCCCAGGAGCCCCGGCGGGGGCCCAGGCCATTGTTGCCTCTCTCTGGACCCCTGCACAGTGCCCCCTGGGGGCTGTGGGCTGAGCTGCAGGATGTAAAACTGGGGCTGTGAGAATGAGGACTCAGAGAGCGGCTGATAGGGCTGCGTGAGCGTGCTCTCTCTGGCATGTAGCTGTGGGGGGAGATGACGGATAGGTTACATGAAGAAATCCTTTAAAGCTGCAGTTTGTGTTGTAAATTTTGAGATCAGAAATAACACACGGACTGACTAAAAGAATGAAAAAGAGCTTTCTCCCATTATGTATGGTCACAAAAAAATCATAATAACTGGACAACTCAAAAAAGAATTAATGAAATACAAATGGTTAAACTGGAGGAGGTCGGTTTTAGACCTATACAATAATTAAATCATAAAGCAATAGAATAATCTGAAGCATGGGTGCTACAGGAAAAGTACTTAATTTAATGAAATTTATTTATTGAAATTTGAATGCAACATTTTATAGAATAGGATGTAAATCCTCCACCGCAGACTCTCCAACTATATCAAACAAACCATACAACAACAAAAAATACCACAAAATAACAACAATTACACAAATACACACACATTAAATTAAAAAAAAAATACATTTTGTATCTAATTTATTTTTAAGAGGGTTGACTGAAGGAGCCTGCACAACATCCTCTGCAAGCTAGTTCCAGTAACATCTTATTAGAAATCATTTGTAGGATTTTCCTCTTAACTCATATTTATTATTCCAAAAGAGGAGGACAGGCTCAGCCGAAATGTCATATATTCAGTGAACAAGCTCATAGATCCCAATAATGCCACCTCTGTGTTTCCTTTATGCTAGAGTTGGTTAATGTAATTTTCTCAACCTCTCCTTCATCTGACATCTCTCTCAGACCTGGAATTAGTTTAACAGCTCTTCTCTGAATTTTCTCAGTTCTTCCCATATATATATATATATATTCAGATCAAATCAAACTTGCAAATTTAAGATGCAAGCTCACCAGAGATTCATATAATGGTAAAAATAATTCTTTACATAAATTTTAAAAAGTCAGAATATCACAGGGTGAAAACATAAAAAATCCATGAACAATTTTATTTATTTAATTTATTATATTAATGTATTTATTTCCACTTTTTCAGATTTAAACAAATAATGGTTTTCTTTTTCTGTCAGTGCCGTCCTACAGTATTAACACTGCATGTTACCTGTGCTGTAAGATGAAATTACAGTGAAAACTGAAGAAAAATAACAATCTTTGTGATGTGACTGCATTTAGTTAAGAGTTGGTTTAGATATGTATAATGGATGCTCGCTTGTTTGTTAATTAACTGTCAGAATTTTGCACTTTTGTTTTACTGTTTGTATTTTGTGAGTCAATAAAAACGAAATACCACAATGACTCAACTTCAGTTATTATCAATGACATTTTCACCTCACTAAATTTCCATTTTATTTTCCTTGGCTAATGACTGAAAGAACTCAGCTACACAAAAACAAGCATTTTTCTACTGACAGTAGAACGAAAAGTTGCCTTACTGTTCAAGTTCTTGCATCTCATCCCTTTCCCGCTGAGAGGCGATATCTTGGATGATTGATTGGACATCTTTACCTGGTTTCTATAGAGAAGAGAAACTCTTGTTTAATAACTGGCAAATGACATCTCTACCGTGCTGTTTACTTTGTTCTTCAGTCTTACCTTGAGTTGCAGCTCCTTGTATCTCTTTGACATCCGTATGAGAAGTTTCTGATTGTTAATCATAGCTGGAGTAAGCTGGTAGTATTGAACCATGGCCTGAGCTGCTTCAACATAGGCCATCTCCAGAAATGCCTGATGGGAGAACAGAACGTGGCTGTAAACATTTCTGACAGTTATATGGTTTTTCTTGTAGGACATAAGCACAAATGTGTTTCACATCTCAGATGTCAGACTGGATGCAAGCAAATCTTTGAAAATTATCATCTCAAGGTGCCACATTTCATTACTATCATAAATCAGCAGAACAGTCCCTTTGGTCCCTGTAACCAACACCACGATTTTAGTATGAATGCTTTAAATTTGATAGGGGGGATATTAATGCTGCAGTTCAGTTCTGATAGCTGAAACCTGGGAAGCTGACCTGTCGTGTACTGGTAGTTAAACAGCCAGTAAGTTATGACAAAGTACATGATATCACATAACAGGTGCAGCAGAAGAAAAGCTGTTGATAGTCATAAAATGCTCACAGATTATTTCGTAATTTGCATTTTGGCACATTTTTTTCAAAGTGAATATATTCACAGGACCAACATCTTTCAGAATGGATATCTGTGCTAACATTAATGGATTTCTATGAATAATAAATAATCAACAGAGATAATGTTCTTGTACCTGGTGGGTAGAGCGCATGAGGATGTAGTTGGTGACCTTGCCAAAGGGCAGTCCCAGGTTGATGACATCATTCTCTGTGCAGCTGCCTTCAGGGAGATTGCAGATGTGAACGACTCGCCCAACTGTGGGCTTTCTGGGTGGAAATGGCTGCAAATAATCAAAACAATTAACATGTGAATATTGTCTTAAATGAAACACACACTGTAGGCAAAATTCTATTGAACATCTGAAAACGACTGTTGTTGAGGTAAGTCCAAAACCTTCCTACGGTTTTATCAGTATTTAAACATTCAAACTTCCACCAAACCAGAAACTAAATAACTTCATCCTGCTTACAATGACACTGAAGGTGGAGTTTTTCATTCTAATCCAGTTCACTTTTTGAAAATTTAGAGATTATCTCTTCACACTCTCCAGCTTTTCATTCTGCGTGTGTGTTTAGGCCATGGACGTAAACAAAGAAAGGTAGTGGAAGTGAGAGGTGAAAAACAGAACTTCTGAAGGAGCACTGATGGGACCACCTTTATCACCAACAACAGTATATACTGGGCTAGTCATCTGTTTTTTTGTCAGTTGTTAACCTTAGTGCGCAAACCTTTACACTTCAGAGATCCTTTGTGCACTGAACGTTTTGGTGGTCAAAGACTCCAGTTGCAATGCATAGGATAACTGCTCTAACCACTTCGTTTTCTGTTTCTACATAGGTAAATATCCAAGATATAACTATTACAGCTGGGGAGTTTTATTTTTGACGCAGCTTAACTATTAATTAGATGTGAGGAGATGAAATAGAGAATAAATTAATATTGATCTTCTCAGCAAACTGTGGGCTCTGCAGCAAAAAAGATATACTTTTTACTTTAACAATCTGTGTGGCACATCAGAGTCAGTCATACTATAGGAAACCAGTCTGTGTAACATCAATGTAACACTATCACACGGGATGTCATGTCATTTTCCCTCCTTGATTCAACCCACCTCATTCCATCTATTAATAGTTGCCTGGCAGTAGTGCAGCAGTGATAATGAAAGTTTTCTTGTTTGGATTTAGAGACCTTGTCAGCTGACTGGCTTCAGACATTTCACACACTTGATGCAAATCCCTCATAGGATGCCAAGTATAGCGACCTGCATAGCTCTTTTAATTTAAGGTTCCCAGCAGATATGTTTTAAAGTATGTAGAAATACTCTGTTAAGATAAATATTTGTTTAACATTGTTTTCCCTACATAAAATGTCAGCTCTCCAGCACTGGGAGACTGCCAAAACTAAGTGTGGAGGTCTGACTACAGAAGACTAACGTTAGAAGAAACATTGGAGAGACTGAGTCAAACATGTTTGAGCCAAGTGGTAACATCTGAGACTAAAGAATTAAGCCAATGCAAAGTGCCAAAAACTGCAGTTCCTCTAATGGCCACTTGAGGCTGGCTCCAAAACAGTGTGCCATTTTAAAACGCCAAACTGTACAGCAGAGATAAACATGTTTACAGCCTGCAACAAAAAGCAGTTTGAGTCTCTAAAGTTAATGTAAACATTCATGAAAACTGTACAGGGAATAAGTTTTTATACAACTCACACTGCACATTTTATTGAGGCTTAATGATACGCATAATTAGAGGTGTGGTCACTTTGAGTGACAGGCTGTCTGTGAGGCGTCCCCACAGTCTGTAAGTCAGATCCACCCCTCGCTCCTCCACAGCTCAGCCTCTTGTCCAAACATGATCACTTCTGGCTCCAAAAAACAAGATGGCGACACAACAAATTCCAAACTCGAGGTTACCATCTTTTCCAAATCTCTGCTAAACTATTTATCCTCACATCTATGTCTTTATCTGCATTTTTCACTCTATTGATTCACAACCAACTACAAAGTTTGTCAACCTTTGTCTCTGTCCACAGCAGAATTTAAAGAACAGACGGATAAGATGGTAACACAGATAATCTAAAGAACAAGCTCCAATATAATAGAAACTCTGGATGCTGTTATTCAGTGGCGTGTGTAGAGGAAGACTAGCACCAGCATACATAAATAACTTTAAATTGCACAGGCCAGTACTACTGACTGATTTGATCCGTCTGTCTTTATCATCATCCAACTAGCAAGTGGAAATACCGTTTGACACCGCAACATCATTGCGGAAAGTGGTTGTAAATTCAGCTCGTCATATCTCGGAGTCTTATTTCTGCAGCCATTGTGCTGCAACTGCAAGTTTTACTGCGCCCCTCCTCCTCTTCCTGCTTCTCTGGCTGAGAGACCTGACAGACAGTTCCATGTGCGGGACAGACCGGGGTCCTAATTTCACCTCAGACTGGCGGCCAGGGTCTCTGTTTTTACAGGGAATTTGTTCAAGGAAAACCCAACGACAACATACACTTCACACTAGGTCTGATAGCCCTGAAGTGTAGAATGTATAACACATAGGAGGACATTTTTACAGTCTCAAAGTCCTTTTACTGTACATTTTAAAACATAATCAGAGATATGTGTGTCTGTATAAACAAAATACATGTAGCACTAATCACAAATGGTCCATAAAAAACACGTGATTGCAGTTACATAATGAACTGTAGACTCATACTTTCATTTAGAAGGGTACTTTTGGCTAATGACAACTTTTGTACAAAGCCGAAACAAAAACATTATCTAGGTGAGTCAGATTATTGAATTTCTATGCCGCAATTTAATGGTTTTTGGCCAGCAAGCTGAAATCAACAGCTTCAGATGATAAGAGTGATAATTCTATTAACAGCTTCGTGACACCATCAGAACACAAAAAGGTCAGTGCAGGTTGGGCTCAATAAACAGATCCATAAATAGGCTGTTTATGTCCCTGGAATATTAGAGAGAACAAGAGACTCGCTCGCTGCACTCACTAATGTCTGACCTGTAAGATGTCGTCTGTGTCTGAAAGCTCAGACAGTTTGACCGCAGCATCGATATCACTGTCAAGGTTGGCTCAGGCTTTAAACGGTAGCTCTTTCTGTCAACCGCAAAGCAGGCGTGCAAAGTTATGCCGTCCCATTGCCTACTCACAAGGAGGCACTACACACACTGCCAGATCACTTTCACAGAGGACGCGGTGGTCTGTTTTACACACATCAAATGTACATAAAAAAAAAACAACCCCTTATCTTAACAGTGTCACATTTTGAGGTTTTAAATCACCCACACAAAACAGGATAACCACTAGCAGTCACTATTTTCTTGATTCTAAGAAACAAAAGTCTGTGCTCTGTTATATGAGAAGTATTGCTGTTCCTGTTATTATGTACTTCATTTGTTTTTGTTGTTGTCATTACACCTGCCCAAGGACTACAGTCAAAAATGAACCAGGTTGGCTAAACAGGCACACTTACAAAAATGTTTAATAATGTGCACTGTCCCTTTAATCTTAAACTGCATAAACAGGATAAAAAAAAAAACACGATGAAAATTAACCTGTAAGGATAAATCTGGCATATGTACATGGTAGACCCAAGTACTCATGTTAATTAATGTGCACTGCCCCTTCTTAAATAAAATTGTCAAGAGAGAATGCTGTGCACTTTGCAGTCGTGCTGACACCAATTTGGCTTTATCAGACATCTAAACTTTACTTTTTACTTATCCATCTGAACTAAGTATAAAGAAGAAGGAAAAATGCAGTAATTTTTCCATTAATTTTATTTTTCCTTAAATCTTAACTAAAAGTGATCAGCCAATTTTCATCTTACACTACACTCAACATTTTGGAAGACATATGTAAAATATTGGGTTGAGGAGGTCCTCTGGCAAAAAAATTTAATTCCTTTTTTTTCCTGTATTCTTTCACATTTTTATGCACCATTTCATGCTTTCTTTGCATTGATTTATGGTGCAAATGTCTTAAATTTTCCTTTAAAAAAGTCTTCTGCTACTTTCATGTTTTTATTTGGGGAGCAAATACACATGCTTTAATTACAGAGAGGGACATGTCCACCGCGTCCCCCCTGAAATCTGCACTTATTAACAGAAGTAACGCCATTACCTGCTGCTACAGTGTGTTCAGCCTTATGTTCCTCTGCTGAAACACTAAGCACTATAGACCGACTCATCTGGAGCCAAATGGTGTAAAGGATAACAACCATTTCACACAGTGCTGCTTTCCTGTTTTCACTGACGCTGCACTGACTGACATTAGCAGGAATCTCTCCTAAGGACGTGTCTGTTTATTTTTACAAAGCGAGATCCATGTTAGAGGTTTTGGGGAGATAGCCAGTCTGGTTTCACAGTTTCTCCCCACGTTCCTAGGCAGGACGCTCACACGCCAATCCCTCAGATTGCTTTACCAGTCTCTCACCAGTCTGAAACATTACACCGCAGCCTGGGGGTGTGACCCGGGGGTCTTAAGGTCTGCACTCCTAACAGCAGTTAGCTGTAATCCAGTGTTTATCTCCGTTTGAGTTCTCTTATCACTTGAAGCTACTGTGCTACTTCAAACTGGGCTGCTGGAAAACTGCAGTCCCAATTTAGGACTCTAAGGACTGCTGTGTATGCGCCAGAATGCATGTGGTATGCACTATGTATGTGTTAATGCACGTGCTTGAGCTTCTCCGTAAACATTATGCTCTATATTCTGATCACATAAACAATATGATTGAAATGTATTTACTTATCTCGAATTTATGTAGAAATAAACACAAAACATCTCATACAATGAAAAAAGGTTCACATTGCGTGTGGTTGTGTGAGTGCTCTCTATTCCGCACACAGCTTTAAACCAGTAAAACCCCACCTGTTCTACTTAGACAGGTGTGTGTTTATGGCGACCAACATTAGCTCATGTAGCACAGCCCATAAATATTTTCACACTGATACAATCGAACCTTTGTCAATAACCAACCGATGAAGAATTTGACTTTCACATCACTGACTTCCGGCTCCTGTTAAAATGGCTCTGCTGACAATAAAGAAAGGGGCAAATGGCTGATACACATCAGCAGAGTCACGCGTGTTTGTTGGATTAGAAAAATCAGTTTTAAAGAAAAGGGATGAAATTGAAAGAATGTGGCTCCAGAATCTAACAGACCACGTCGACCATACAACTATTACCATTCTCAGATCTTAAACTCAGTTCTTTACAAGGCCAAAACCCTCCTGTGTATTTAAAAATTACTCTTCACTAGACTTTTTCTTTTTTTTTACCATGCCATTGAGCTTATTTTCCCCCTTTTTCAGTTTCCTATTTTATCTGTATAAGTGTGTATAATATTTATTTATTATTCATTTGAGCATTTCTGTGAAAATCCCCAAATGTCCACAGACATCAAATACATCAGGCTGAAATATCCGTAAAAATGTTAATAAATTGATTCACAGAACCTTTATTGTATTCAATACAATAACTCATATTATTACTATATTACTAATACTACTATTAATAGTATTGCTATTATCTTAAATAATAATTAAAATTAAATATGAGTCATGCAACATTAAAAAAGGCATCCTACGTTTTTTAAGTGCTAATGTGACACACTGTAACTTCATTAAAGAGCTGATGTATTTTTTGGACGTAACTTAATTTTTTCCTGAACTTAATTGTTGCAGAAAGTTGTTGCAGAGGGATGTTGTCTGCTGTAAAGCCCTCTGAGGCAAACTGTGATTTGTGATAATGGGCTTCATAAATATAATTGACTTGACTTACACACATAACCTTACCAAGAAAAAACTATCTGCGAAAATTATTACATCATCAGTTTTAAAAAAAGTCCAAACTGAAAGGTATAACATTATCAGTAAAAATGTTATCACAATTTCAGACAGGACATTTTATCACATTACTGGCTAACGTATTACATTACTGGATTTTATTACATTTTTTGATCAGCTTAAGTGCAAATTGTCTCACATTTTACAGCATAATTAAATTTTCAGAAAAACTACGTTATTGAGCACTACAAGTGGTATGTTTCAAGAAGTTAAGAAAACTGCAGCCAAAATACATAATGTATACATCGCACAGATCTTCACAGTGCGAGCAGTGTGTATCTGTGTGCAGGAATGTGCTCCTGCATTGTGTGCGCGCTAATGCCCGCTGACTGTTGAAAGCTGTGTGCTGGGCACCGCAGATGGCTTTCCACAGGTTTGCGGGTTCTAATTTTCACCTCGCTCATGATCTGCACTGTGCCATTCAGGAGACTTGCCCGCGTGATTGATGCCTATCAGCAGCTGCTGTTTTTAACTGCAGTCAAGAGCCAACACTTGAGCATGTTTACAGATTGTGTGGCCTCGCAATGAAATAGAAATTCATAAAAATGAATAGTTTAAGTAGTTGTTATATAAGCTTCCATCTATGCAATGTGGACAAAACTCTCTGGACTTATTTGTAACGTGCCTGTAAATTGCTGTTGGTGTACCGCTCATTTTCATCTCATTCTTTTGAGCATGTCACGCATGCAGGCATCATCGCAGCAGCACTTCAGCAGCTCATTCAAATCCTCCATCAGTGTCCACAAAAGTTATATTCACAGTGATTACATGAAGGCTACAGGAGTAAAACTAATATTTTTTGAAGTGCAAATAAACACTTAAGGTAGCTCTGCAGTTGCAGAACGTGTGTGTGATGTAGTCGGAGAGTGGGCCTCTGCGGAGCTTGTGTGGACAGCTGCTGTGGTTAACATAAAACTGTGTCTATTCTGAATGGCAGATAATTCAAGACACTGTTAATCTGTGCCCTGTTTTAACAAATGTTTACATTAGGATGCAGTTCTTTTGCAACTTATTTTAAAATGTCTGGAAATCATCCTTAAATTGACCTGATGAATCAGTTCACATTATTAACTATAAAATTGCTGATAATTTTGCACATAACACATTTAAGAATCCAGAAAACCCCTTAACAACATCTTCCACAATAAGCCATTTTGTTATTTATCCCCATTTTATCACTTAAATTGCATTCAGTGGCTGGATAATCATTATGTTGTAAAATTAGGATATGTGAAAAATCTTAACAAGCAGTTTCTAGCCAACATTTTAATGACACAGTTTGCCCGGCTATCCAGTTGAGTGGAAAAGAGTTGTCAAGCCGAGACAAAGCCTGCTGTTGGGCCCCAGCAGCTGTCAACAAGAGGATCTGGGTCCATTCATTATGCACCTTATACACTTTTTGCTGCGGTAGAGATACAAATTCTTAAAGGATACATGGAGGAAATGCAGTATATAAGATAAATACTAGCAAAGAATATTATAGCATATCATACATCTGACGCTCTCTGCAGAAGAGAACACAAAAGGAAACTGACCAGTGCCCTCTGAGTCTGTTATCAAAGCAGTCGTAGATGATATTCAAATATTAATAAATCACCATGAAATAACATATACATCAAAGTGTAGCCAGATTCATGGTCAAGGATGACAGCTGTTCCTTATCATTAAAATTCCTTATAGTCTGTCACAAATTCTGATTTGTACGCAGAGGGCTGAAAGTCCTGAGAGAAAACCCATGCATTTGTCTGACCTTTGACTCTGTCTGTGAGGCAAATCCCGTGTCTGACGTGGGATAAGTCTTCATAGCTGCAGCTGGTAAGTATGATGGAGTGGCTCCTGAGGACACATCTGTGGAAACAATTTGAAATTTAAATTTAAAATGGTCTGCATACCAATGGTGGAATAAAACTAAGTACACTCACACAAGTGATGTACTTAAGTATTAATCTGAGGTTCATCTACTTAACTTCAGTATTTTCTTTTTATGCTTCTTTATACCTCTCCACTATAGTTCAGAAGGAATATTGTACTTGGTACTTCACTACATCTATCTGACACCTTTTGATACTTTTGATACTTTACAGATTATGTTATATTATTATATGTTATATTATTACCAAACAGTTTATACAAGTAAAGCTGCAACTGATTAACAAATCAGTTGATTCACAGAAAATTAAATACCAACTATTTTGCCAAACATTTCAGTCTGTTCTTTTCTTTGAAAGATTTTGAGTTTTAGGGTGTTTTTTCTAATAATTTTATAATAATAATATTAAGCTTTTTGGGTTTTTTAATTTTTTTTTAGAGTGCGCGCCCCATATGCCTAAGGCTTCTGCAGCAGCCCAGGTTCGAGTCCAGCCTGCGGCCCTTTGCTGCATGTCATTCCCCCCTCTCTCTCCCACCTTTCCTGTCTCTCTTCAACTGACCTATGAATAAAGGGAAAATGCCCCAAAAATAATCTTAAAAAAATACTTTAAGTACATGTTCCTGATTATACTTACTTACTTTTACTTAAGCAACATTTTCAATGCAAGACTTACTTATAACAGAGTATTTTCACAGGGCAGTATTAGTACTTTTACTTAAGTACTTTAACTTTTACTTAAGTAAAGGATCTGAATACTTCTTCCAACACTGTTGTGCATAATAGCTCGAAGTGTGGGATTAAGTTGCATTTGTTGACCTCAAGGCTCAATGTAACAAATATGGTTATCATATGTGTATGAGTGTATCATTCAAATGTGTTTTTCTTCGTCTTTTATTCGTTTCTTTGTTGTATAATAACTGAATTTGAAAACACTAGGCTGGAGTAATGGGACTCAAAGCATGCCTCAGTGCTAATAACATCTTGCAAGTATGGTGATACTCCACTGTGATGTCAGTATACTACACTTTTTTGGGCAGTATTTTAGTGTTTACAACAGACAGTTTTAAATTATAAATACAAGTATAAATACAAGCAATGTTTTTTTCATTTGAATTCTAAAGTAAAGATTTTTTTTAACTTATAATTAGCTGAAAATGCAGTAATTATAACGATATGGCTTGATTTCTCAACAATGGCCCTGTGCTGGCTCACTACAACAGCTCCTGAGCGGGTAGCTCAGGAGCTTTTCCTTTTTCCTTCTCATTCAGGGAATCTACAAATATAAAAAAACAAAAAAAACTAAATGTAATTCTTTTTAAGACCTTTAAGATAATATAGGACAATTTAAGATTCAGTTTTGGACAAATGATTATTTTCTTATTCAAGCATTTGCAAGTAGTGATAAAGATAAGTACTCAGTATGCTGTTTTGTGCACAGGTAGGTTTCATGTGGCAACATGGTTATTAGGATGAGTTGAGGTCATCTACATTCTGCAAACTGATTCACAAGTTTGAACTGAAAATACAGTGTTAGGTCTTGTGGTAGCCTTAAAGATTTGTAACATCAGAAATGTGGACCTTCACTTAGAAGGCCTTGACTCATTTTGACAAAAAAAGAAAAAGAAAAAGATGGATGAATGAAATAAGATAAAAATGTTTTTGGTGATAAAGATCTCACAAATTCAAATTGAAGACTATTCAATTACTTTAAAGGTTTCATATTTATGAAATAGAGGTTGAGATATTATACAATTTTAAGGACCTGCAGATAACCTGTGATTTACAGCTATTGCTCACCAACCTTTCTAAACACTGAATATTTAATTGAAAGAGGAAGAAACAACAAAAGTTACATATCTACCAGAAACCAGCTCACTGACTCATTATCTCATTTTTAAGGCTGCTTAAAGGGTAAGACACAAGACTCAAGGCTGTCTGCAGCAACCTACAGGTTTGCCTTAAAGTAATCATGGGACACAGAAAGGAATATAGATACAGGCTCGGCAGATACAATCAATGTGTTAGAGAACAGGTACTTATTCTGTTTCCGTGTCATCAGCTTTGTGGGTTTGGTTTCTTAATTTGTTCACCAAACGTCAGAAACAACTGAAAATTCACCTTAGTGTTGTGGTGCGCCAAATTCTGGATATTCAAACAGCACACATTAATGTATCAAAATACACTGTGTCAAATTAAAAAAGATATTGCCTCGCGCCCTCACTTAACTCTAAAAATACTCCCTGACCCCCATCTATCACTCTGTTCACATATTGCAGTGATCCGAAAAACGTTGCTCTAACACGCACACAGAGCACACAGAGCACACAGAGCACACAGAGCACACAGAGGCACTTGAGGTGACAAACGTGTTATCCTACCTTGACTTGCAGCAGAGTAGACCATGGAGTTAGTTCCTCCGGGGTTCAGACTTCCATCAGAAGGCCTACCGACAGCGTAGTGAACAGCTCCAGCTGATACCACTGCGGAGCTGCAACAATCAGAGAAGGCTGATTTTAGCTGCCTCTCCCCTGCCTTGCTCACTCATATCTTGTGACAGAGCTCATATTCATAGAAACACTGAGACAGCTGTATACAGAGCGAGGAAAAGCCAAATAAATTGCTTTCAACACTCTGTTATCTGAACTGAGCAATAAAATGCTGAATCTGAAAAACAAATTCATATAACGCAGTTTGTAAGTGAGAGGGCAAACTGACAAACCATAGTCAAGAATAATAAATAAGCAAACGTTTTTACTGATTATTATAACAACAAAACAGTAATAATAACAAACAGTGTGAAGCCACCAGCTTTGTGATCATCTTGAAATGTCAATCAGTAATAAACGGACAACCTACTTTCAACTTTGTCCAATTTATTTTAGAGTTGTGAGTAACTCACCTTTCGTTTGTGTACAAGGTTCGGTTCTGCAGGTGTAGTTTTCCCTTCACGTGCTGGTCCCAGTCCTAAAAACACACACATACACAAACATCATCCAAACATAGTCTCAGACAGTTTGGACACATTGGGATCTCACCGCTCGCCCTGCAATGATCGGCCTTACATACCCCTTGAATAAGCTCATGGCTGGGAGCAATTAAAGAGACAACATCTTGGATTACTTCGTAAGTGGCTGCACCTCAGATCAAAACATTTAGCTATCAGCTACTTTTAAGCCAAAATACCTATTTTCTTATCCAAAGTGAGGACATTAAGGGACTGTTAACCCGAAAATCAAATATACATATTTTTCCTCTCGCCTGTAGTGCTATTTATTTTTTATATAGTTTTAGTGTGAGCTGCAGAGTGATGAAAATATCAGCTGTGGTGATGTCTGACTTTTCTCAATATAACAGAACTGAATGCACTTGGCTTGTGGTGCTCAAAGCGCCAACAAATACTTTTGATAAATTCAAAAGCAATGTCTCTTTCCAGAAATCATGACCCAGTCACTCAAGATGATCCACAGACCTTGTTGTAAGCAGTTTCACGTAGGAGCTCAGGGTTTCCAACACATTCATTTAATTGTGGCGGGTCGCCACAACAAACACATCTGCCAGCACAAACAGATTTTTTAAGCTGGAATGTTCATTAGGAGCACTTTTGGGATATAAATATATGGTTGTTATTAATAACTCACTTGGAGCAGGATGGCACGGCAGAATATCAGGCGCATCGCAAGTGAAACTTAACCGTTCATTCTGCTGGGTCTAAAACTTCACTTTCATTAACAAACAGCTGCTGCTGTCATCCATTGATGTGATCTGATCAACTGTGAACAGATCAACAGATCAATTATCCACCCAATGAGTGACAAACTGCTGCGGAAGCAAAGAAGAAGTTATGGAGAGCTCCACCTGCTCTTTTTTTTTGCCGCTTTGAGCAGCACAATCCAAACGCCGTCTTGTTTCATTATACTGGAGAGAAGACAGACATCTCTCCTGTTGATTTCTCCAGCACTCAGCACCTCATACCAAAACTATCTACACTAATAAATAGAGAACCCCAGTAATGGGTTCTAAAACCTGGAAATCCATTAGCATTTCCGCACTTTCGGTTCCCCCCTCACAAAGTCAGTGGGTTTTTTGAATGTGTTTTTTGGTTAGAAGCCTTAAATAGGGTCTGTGGTTAACACAAGCTGAAAAGACTTCCATGTTTTGTTCTATGGAAAAAAGTATGTCAGTAATTACCCCACTTGTGAAATTTAAAGCTTTTATGTGTCTTAAAAAAGGCGATTGCTTACAAGTAGCTAAATGAGACCACAGAAAGGCATCACGCCAAGCCGCCCCGAACACAGCTTTACAGCCTTGTATCGGTGGTGAAGCGATCATAGTGTAATTTGTTCTAGCCTATTAATAGCTTCTTACTCCTGGCAATTGTGTTAAGGCTTCAGAAACCCTGACAGTGGGGTTCATTTGTGAAAATTATCTTGCTAAACAAAACACTTAAGTATTATAAGTATTTGTTTACCACAGAGCTTATTTTCTCCAATGATCCAAAATCCAGTGGAAAAATCCCATAGGCTTCTTGAAGAGGGAACCTGGACAACATTAGCTTTATGGCTGGCCTACAGAAAAAAAGTCATCCCCAGGGCACTCTATAGCACAGGTAAGAGGAAAAATACGTATTTCTGTCCCTCTCATATAACACATATGCGAGGTTGGGAAAGCTTAATAGCATTACATGACATCTTATTTTATTTACAATAGAACTATATCGGGTTTGTATTGCCTGCTTGTTCAATTTTCCATTTTTTTATTTAAAATGAAGGTGTGAGCTGAAAAAACTTGCAGGTGAATCATTCCATTTAGTTTTCAGTCGTCTATAGCTACTGTTACGTTTACAAAACAAGCAGATCCTCAGATTTACATATTAGAATTCACATTTTGACTTTACTCACCTTGAGGTTATAGACCTTCTTGTCACAGATGCTACACTGGTGTGGCAGTTGAGTGGGCGTGACAGCGTGGTAATCATTGACTTGGTAAGGCTGAAGAGTCCTGGTACCTGAAGATAGGGTTTCCTCACTTGCATGCAGGGGCTGGTAACCCCCAAATCCCTGCGTGCCACTCGAAGCAAAAGAGGAAACCCCACCACTGGGATTGAACTTGGGGTCAGGGGTCGGCTCTTCGGGGTTATACAGTTCAGTTCTGGACCGAATTGGCTGCCCAGCTGCTGTCCACACATTAGCAGCATTAGAAGCCATATCAACCTTTCCAGTGTGACTCATGTTAGCAGGACCTTTCCATTGCTCCTTGGAGTTATAAACATTCATGTTCTGCTCGCTGACAGTAAACCCAGCTTGTTGCCCCAGCATATCATGTCCAAAGAAATCTCTCTGAAAACCAACATTGTTCATGTTTTTTGCCTGAGTGTTAATCACTGTGTACTGTCCATCACCAGCAGTGGCTGATGCCTCAGATGTCCCCCCAGCTAAGTTGTACTGAACACGCCTGTCAGTATCAGAAGGGTAAGTTGATTTTTGACCGTACTCCGCAGCTTGTTGGCCCACTGTCCCCCCTCCACCGGGATGGTTCAGTCTCACATTCCCTGGGTTTTGGTTGAATCCTGTGCCCACCAAAGCCCCCAAGGCTGAATTTGAAGAGGAAAAACCCAGCACCCCTGTGGGGAAGGAACCCTGAGGGTTCCCAACCATTGTTGAAGTCCGGAGATGATTGAACAGGGGTTGGGACATGGCGACATTGGAAAGAACCTGATTGAGAACAGTGGCGGCAGAGGCTGTGTTTCCCCCCTGAGCCAGTTTCAGGCGTTGGAGGGTGAGCTGGGCCTGGAGCTGAGCGAGCTGGAGGCTGGCTGGGGTCAGAAGGAGCTGCTGGTTCTGTGGCTGAGGCCCCACCTGCACACCACCTGGTAGCTGGCCCCCTATCTGATGGCTCTTCTTATCGCCACTGTCCAAAGGCACCACACTGATGCTATGGAGGAAAAAAACAACAAAAAACTCAGGAATCTTAAAGGGAAAATCAAGTCTCACAACTCTTGCAACTCAAGTTTGATATACCCCATGCAGATGCATGAATCCAGCCAATGTTAACTGGAAGAACATGAATGCAGAGATTATGCCAGCAAGAACAGAGGTATTATGGTATAAGAAGTGATGCATGTTTATTTTGGAACTCAGAAATTAGTAGGGATGTCCTTATCAGGTTTTTTTGCCCATGATCCCAGTCTGAATCATTTAATATTAAGTATCTGCCTATAGCAAATCTAAATTCCAATACTCAATATCCTAGATAGTACAGCTACACAGTGCACTCTTTAAGTAGTCCTAGAAGTTATTAAAATCAATCCAGTGTATAGCCTTTGCCTGTTATTATCATTATTATCATTTATTTATTTCCCCAAATAACGAAGAAAAAGAAGAACCGTCCCTTTAATCTTTTTGACCTGTCTTGGGAGTGCGTCTGTTTGTTTCTTCGGTACAGCCTGAGTTACCTGAATGAACTGTATTCCCCTTGAGCTATTTTTCCTCACCTCTACATCTTTTGGGCAGATGAAGGGGCGAATAGTGAGTGAGGTTGTACTCAGCACCGTTGTCTGTTTCTCCTCAGAGCAGGGCGGAGAAACAACGTACACTATAGCTGAGTGTCATTGTGTTTTTGGTTAAGGTGTGTGGTCTTTTGTGGCGGGCGGGGCTCAGCCACTGCTCTTACACAAACGGAGCTTAACAGACGGGACTAATGAAGACAGCTGAGTAGCGGATAGATGACTTAGGGTGTGCTCTATGTTGCTATGCACAAAAATCAAACACCTGTGTGACAGCTGACACAAAACAAAGGATCAGATCACATCATAAACTAAATATTCCCAATCCTGACCCCGATCTGATGTTTGAGATCAGATTGGGGCATCCCTAGAAATTCATGTTTAAGACATTTTGTTTTTCAAGATAACTGATGTTTGAATAAGGTATGGAAGTATGGGTGGTTTAATTGCAGAAAAAGAGTTAGTGTCATTTTAAGCATGAAATAGATAAACAGACTTCATAATGTCTACAAAGAGAAGTAGTGGAGGGTGATTGGGACTGGGCTTTAGTTTTCAATTACTAGGTGATAAACCTGGCACAGAGGAGCAATACATGGTCATAATTGTGAATAATATGTAAATCTCAAATGTTTCCTTTAAAAGAGGAAACATTTTATCCAAATATCAAACAAAGAAAACAGTGTTCTGCTTCAGTTAAGTTCACACTGTTTTCATCACACCTTTCCAATACCATTACTGACTGCTAATGTCATGATGTTTTGGCTGGGGTGAGTGTTTATGCTTTATGCAGATACTGTATACTGTTGCAAAACTGAAAAATTATGACCACTTTAAAAAGTTGAAAAACATTAGGCATTCCTATAAGACTATGCTAGCTAGCAACCATCAGCAGCTGCCTTACTATAGCTACTTTCATTAGTCATAGAACTACAGAAAAAAAACATCACTGGCATTACAAAGAGATATTGGCTTATAGTCAGAAAGTTTCAGCTTCCACAAAGTTAGCATCTGTTAACAAGGCAAATCTTTCAAGTGATCAACCACCAGATGGACAGGCAGTTGGACACAGTCATCAGCTTGTTGTCAGTGCTGCTGTGTTTAGGACAAATTGAAGGAAATAATCAGCGCCAAGAGGGATTACACAGCTGGTGTTGTTCCCTAACCTAACAATGTGTTTGTTTTTGTTAAGCAAATGTTTTCTTTAGTTGTATGGCTGTCGAAAGTAGCAAGGAAAGATGGTTATGTATATTAGCTGCTAAGTAGAGTGAATGTTCATTACTAAAACTTGCCATGCTTGCAGAATAAATATTTTATATATTTTAATTCTGTTTGTTTTTTGTAGTCTCCATCAGTCTCCCTCAGCCTGTTTGTTGGATAACAGTGTACAAATCCAAAACAGAGAGAATTCTTGATGAATTGGAGAAACATCATCAAAACTATATCTATAATTTCCACTGTTTTTGGATTCTTCATACACCTTGAAGGCATGCAAGAAAAATGTTTCTTTACAAATTCATCTTAACACCGGTAAGTCATTGATATAAAAATGATCCTTTTGTATTTTGAAATATTCCTTTGAGACTATAGAATTAAGTTGACAGTAGCCTCCTTGGACCAACTAGGTTGTGTCACTATTTACAATGAACAGACTCGCTGAATCTGCTAATCTACTCAGTCTTGTTGCTCTTGCTATCTTTCTGGTTCTCTATAGTCTGTTCAAACCAGAGCTATCACATTTGAGGCAATGCGAATGTTAGTTAGTGGTAAATAACTTAAATGTTGAAGAAATATAAAACAGCTCTTCCTACCTTTAGTGTGCAATGTTATCACTATAACAAACATATCTTCAAAAAGGATACCCAGAAAAGTCGAGGACATTTTCATTCAGTCAGCGAGGCAGCTGTTAGCACATGACACTGATCAAATCTAGAAGTTCTGCCATCTTCTGTGGCTCAAACATAATTCCAATGAATTGCAAACAACATATGGAAAATCATGGATTTCACCTAAAGAGAGGTCACAGCACATCGGCTACAGACCACATGGTAGAGCATAATTAACGTTTCTTGAATAAAGGGAGTATTTGAAGTAAAAGAGCAACAGCTGTTTAGAGCATGGCTCAAATATCAAGAAGTTAGCTGCTCAAGCGCTTATTTTCCTCCCGCTATACTGGTATGTACACCAGCTTCCTACAGCACTAGCCGCTAATAGAACCACTTAGAACCACATCACCCACCGGTGCGGTGACCCTGTGTGACTGGCCTGTTCTTTTCTGATAAATGCTCTCACATGCTGTCTAAACTTAGTCTACTCAACTATTCATCACATTATCTATGTTAAGCACCACACTGGCCTATCTGCAAACTGCTCCTACCAACACTGCTAAAAGGTGACAGACCAGTCAGATTAGACGTGGTGAAATCCCAAGTGGTTCTAGAGCAAGATTTGTTAGCCATGAAGTTTTGCACCACAGAGACACGGATGCACAGAAATATGGTTATATGTGATCGTGTTTGCATAGATTCTTCTTAAAAGTTTGTACTGCACAAGCGTAGAGATGGATTATGACACAGGTTGTGGTTCAAATATTAAAAAGTTCAAGAGACATTTTGAAATATGAATTTATGCAACTGAATCTTGTGGAGGATTATCACCTCCAGGTCTGTCTTCATACTGGCTTATGTAGATGTTGTGATTACGTTGCCACATCATAAAGTCATCATATCACAACCATCACTCATACTTTAAGCTATACTGAGCTATTAACGGTCCTACTGTGGACATTTTGGTCCTGAAATCACACCCCTGAGATTGAAAATGAAAACCCAAGGAAATAATGTAGGTTTTGATGAGTGCAAAACCTAAAGGCCGTAACTGACTTGAGACATAATATTAAGGTATTGTATGTATTCGTGGGTTTTAAGGTTGTTCAGTTTAAGTAAATTCTATCACTCAGCTTTACAATGTGGTGTAATGTTTTGCAAATAATAACAGCATATAAGAGCAATTCTAAAACCTTAATGGAACCAAAATCCTACATTCATTTTAAAATAACTGATAATGGATTCCATATCCACAACACACATTATGGCTTACCACCATATGTATCTGATCATCTCTGACAGGAACAGGAAATACAGGCTGCTCACTACCTGATTTCCAAGACCTGGCAAATGTCTGACACACTCAACTTCAAATAACATGAATAATCGGATTTTTGCTGGACAAAAATAAGAAAAATGAAAATACAATTACTTTTTAAAGCAATATGGTTATTATTAGCCAATATTATTAGACTTTCCAATGCTGTTTTAGACTAAAAACTAGCCCAAAGCAAAACTGCCGCCAAATTCGATTTATCAACTTAAAAAACAATGTGTGTCTTGCACGGTTTATGTTTTATGTAATTGCGATACACACAATAACAAAATTACAAAACACACCTTTATTCAAATCCAAGTGGCAACCTCAGAGGCTGAACAACAAAGCCACATATTCAGAGTTTGGGCAACTTGAGCGACAGGCTGCATAGCACAATCCAAGGTCTTACACGTGTATTTATGGTAATTGACACACTTCGGACAATTGACGGTCCCAAGTTTCACTGGCGATTGTACACACTCTTAAGTGAGCAAGCATGGTGATGGAGAGATACACTTACACCATTCCAGCTTATGACTCAAAGCTATAAATACTAGAGTTACCCTCTGCCATCCTGACACACGGTGTCCTTAATAGACTAATATGGACTCTTGGGCTACTGGCACAGAGTGCTCGACACTTCAGACCAATCTTGTGATGAAGACAGGGAATACGAGTGTCAAAGTGGATGGCGAGACGGAGGGCCTTGCTAATGAAATCATGAATAAAGTTGGTACCACTGTGTCTAACTGTGACTTATTGAGCTTATTTTGCAACAGACTGCATGGCCACACCAGCTGGACATGTCCCTACTACAGACCTTGAAGTAACATATTAACGTTTTGTTGTATACATCTCACTATATTAACTATATCCATTTATTATAAAATAAAGAATGGCAGTTAAAATGCGCTGTTAGAATATCTGTCATCAGAGAGCACCAGAGAGACTTAGAAAATAATATATGTAGAACCTCTAATGTTTATAGTAAGTAACACAAAAAATGAATTATGTATAACTATGAATGAATAACATATATTTGTTGTCTTTGTGGTAAATGACAAATTGATAAAGTGAACTGAAAATTGGCCAAAACTGACTCTTCTTCAAACAGACTAAAAATCTGCTAAATCAAAATTTAGTCTCTGCACAGAAAAGAGTAGCCACATATCACTTAGTATATGTCGTCTACTCTTTTACCATACATTTCAATTAGGAACACAAAAATGTCATTACTGACATGTCAATTGTTGAACAACCCAGACGGCTTATCTTTAAGAATATCTGCTGAGTTATTGTATGCTGGGGGACCATGGATGCCATTAAGCGTTCAGAAACAGAGAAAAGTGAATTTTGAAGAATGAAATCTGTGATTTGTGCTAAAGTCAGTTTTGAGGAAAAGAAACATTTCACAGACACTTCATTTAAAATACACGAAAAGGTGCACACAAAAACATATTTGTTTTTAGAAACTCTTAGTGGAAAATATCCAATTCAGTAAATCAGAGACTGGATCTAGGTCTATTTGTGTGCAGGTTTCCATTATTTTCAACTCTGCACGCACACTTGTACTGCTGCATCACAAAGAGAAAACTCTTGCAAATATCTCACAACTTTATGAAGAATTACCAGAGTAATGTGCAGAGTCTTTTTTTAGTTGCCCTGTTATGTTTTGATGTCTCTGTCTTCTAATTTTCAAATATGATCCCCCTGTTCTTTAAATGTTACTGTTGCCGTGCTGAACCTTTGACAGGCGAAAACAGCCTCTCACAGTCAAAGCCATGTCATAGCAGAGCTTATTAGCTCAGTCTCAAGAATAGCTTCATGTGGTCATTTAAAATCCTAAATTTACACACCTCAAGGTATTTCTTTTTTGTTGCACCATTTAAAAGTTATGAAGTAGTCAAAGCATAAAGAAGGGGTTAAATCTAAAAAAAAAAAAAAACATTCAATATTCTAGTGAATGTGTAAACTGTCATTTGTAATTCATCTGCAGTGCTCAGAGTAAATTCACGGCTCACAATGCTTTAACCTGCAGCTAGTGAGGCTGAGAGAGAGAAACAATGTAGGTATAAAGTCAAGTCAAATTATCTTTAGATATATCTTTCTAAGTTTCAAACAACCAATGTACACGTGCCCATTTGACCAGAATTAAATTCTATTCTTTCTGATTTGTCTTAGATTATTTTACCCACTCTGGTTCTGCTGTGCCACTTCTGTTTTTGCTAATTCTGCCTGTCCAGACTTCAACAAGTATCTACAACTGTACCACAGAAACAGTGAGATGTTAAAATGTTTACACTGCTTTTAAGTGATAATGTATACGCTTCTGCATTGGAACTCGAAAATTAGCTGTGTGATGTGAAAACACCTCGAATTCAATTTTCAGTTTAAGCAAATGATCATATATCATCAAGAAAATGCAGTGATAATTAAAATGACTTTTAACTCCTGTGTGTTCCTTTCTGAGCCTAAGCTTCTTCATCCAGCACCAAGCCTTGGGCACAATACCTGACAAGAAAATGTGATAGTGCCTTCTTCATTAATGCTCGAATTTAAACAACAAAATACTTGTGATATAAAACTTATTGATGAAACTAGACAGTTTCAGTAAAGAATGTTTACATCTTGTAAGTATTAACATTTTTCACAAGACAATTAAAGATGCTGTATGTAACCTTGGAGAAAGACAGGTGATAACTGAGTCTCATTCCCAGGTCGTCAAATACCGACAATTAACAGACTAAAGCTAACAACTAAATATGAACCTTTACTTGCAACAATTAACATTTAGTACAGACGTAACCCACTGCTGCGTCATTAAGTTTGCAAAAAAGGAATCATCTAGGATTTGATTCAGTCTAAATGCAAATGATAAACAGCTGACATCAACATCAATAGATATTGATAAACGATGGTTTTCTATCACGTATTGAAAGCTTTTAGGAAACATCAAAACAGTCAACTTCCAAATAAATATGCATAAACATTGCAAAATAGTTTAACTAACGTGAAAGGTCAACATTTTGACAAATGTATGCCCAGTGGCCTGAAAAAAGCAATGTAAGTTATGACTCCTTAAGAAAACTGCACTTTGAAAGACTCAGTCAGTGGTTCTCAGCCAGGGGTCCAAGGACCCCAGGGGGTCACTTAAAAAAATGTCACTATATAATTTGCAGTAGAAGTGAGCCAAATGTGAGTAAGAGTCACTATTCTGATTAAAAGTTTCACTTCCTCCACTGTTATCACCACAGCTATGGTTGACAACTATGAAATTCTGGTCTTAAGCCTATCTAACAACCAAAATGTTTTCAAATAGAGGTCTTTGAAGCAAAATCTTATCAAATGGGGGTCCGTGACTGGATGTGTTCAAATCTAGTGGTCCTTGACACGAAAGAGGCTGAGCACCACTGGTCTAAATCACAGTGCCCTTGCAGCGTTAAAAAAACCCACACACGCACTTTCACAAAGATCAAACACAGCTCCGTAGTCATAACAAAACGCCACATGGGCCCAATCAGTCCACAGAGCCTCATTGGAGGAAGCAACAAATTAGAGGAAGGATTCAAGTTCAGTCCAGCGACCCTGTAGCCCTCCGCTGAGTCCAAAAAAGCGTCCAACAAAATGTTTTCACAATGTCCAAACACACCGCAGCTCCTTAGAAGGCTGTAAATCCTGCCTCTACGCGAATACCGGACACAGTACAGCTGACAAGACTTACCACCGCATACAACACGCTACAATACTAAAAAGCTATTTTGTTTCGCAGAAACACACCAACCTTGAAAAGACAGGCAGCGGAGGTCCAAGTTACACCTCTGACACTAAACTGTGCACTGCCTCTCTGCAGCCTGACCTCTGCCCAGCAGCTGAGACTGACGTATGTCTCGACCCTCTAACATGACGACTAATGCTAGCACATGTACATTAGCATAACATCACAGCTAGTGGTCTTCACTCTATGTGATTGACGGTGCTTCCCTGTGTTACTGACCACTGAACAGGCAGGGGAGATGCAATGTGATGAGAAGTCACAAGTGGTCAGCATGTGTGTGTGAGGAAGGGGGTAGACCAAAACACAGGAAAGTATTTATACAGGAGGCCTTGGGGGGTAATGCTGTGCAAAACTGAAGCTGCTGCTTCTACGGCGGCTGCTGTGAGACCTACGTGACGCTTCATGTAAAGTCAAGTGCAAAGTAGAAGAAAACAGTAAAATGTCTGATTTCTACTGACCGATTGCTACATTTATCTTTTCTCGTAACATGTGATGCATTAAATCTCCTCTCAAAACTGTATAAATAGCATATTCTTTGGAAAAAACACCAAACAATATGCCACTCACAGATATAGCCCATTTAGTTTGTGAGCACAAATGGTTTTGGCGAACTCTTCCCTGGCAGAGATTTTCACTTTTTCCTCATTTTGCCTGGTGATCAACAGACACAGAGCAGCTTAATAACAAAAGGCTTCAAGATGAGGATTTTGTATCTCTGTGGAAATTTTGGCCCCTTCTGTAATTTGTTAAAAATGCTATTTGCTATTGCTAAGGGAAAAATGTAACACTTTAAAGATGACTGGCACAAATTCATTAAGATATTCTGGCAATGCACTTCATACGTTCAAACAACTACAGAAAAAAGTTCATGTAAAATGTATGAACTTGTAAAACATGAATGGTTTGAATCTATTTTACTGACAAGCTATGTTAGATATCGCTATCAAATACATATGAGCGGGTCAGATGTCGCTGTGCTTGTAATTTTTTTATTAAGAAGCTGCCCTCCGTTAAATGTATTAGTTATTCTTCTTTTGAACTTTTAACAAAATAAAAAAAATGTATTGTGTTATATACCACAAATTATGCAAATACCCTCAAACAAATAATGTAGTTTTAAGCATAATTTTAGAATAAATAATTACAATTAGTGCAAACACAAAGCCAACTTTTGACTCTTCAATATGAATGAGTTAACAACACATTATAAATTATTCTTATGTTCAAAGGACTATGTATACTTAAACAGGGAAAATATTTAAAATATCATATGATTCACATTAAGAAAGAATCAAAAGAAACATTAAATTCATTGTGAATAATACATCCCTAATTTCAGCTTTCTTATTAGGATGCTGCCAAGAGCACGGCAAGAATAAAACACACTGCAACCAGAAGAGATGCCCTCCTAAACCTTATTTTTGCATCATTCTCGTCCTTTCATCCATTGCCCAAATAAATTCATTGCCTGAATAATTTCAGCACATTAAATAAATCATGTCTTTTTTTCTTCTTTTTTTTTTTACATTGAAAGGATTTCCTACTTCTTATGTTGTTAAATAGATTTTCAGCAAAACATTTCCAATTAAATATAATAAAAACTACCTTAAAAAAAATTAACTTGTTAAATTTCTAATTCATTTCCCTTTCTCTCTTTTTTTTAGATCATTTTAGAAAGGTGCTTTTAGAATTTCACTCTTATGTTGTATCACTTCTCAAGTGTAAAGATGACAATAAAATTAAAAAAAAACTTTTAAAATACTTTTTTCCTTTCATTATCTGTTTCTTGATTTTTTTAAAATTCGTTTTAAGACATTTACTTCTGTTGGGAAAACAACATCTAAATACTAAATATAGTTTGTCACTGTCTGTTGCAGCCAAAATACATGTAAGCTGACAAATTAATCTGCTCTGTAAATTATTTTGTTTCTGCCTTCTTCTGCAGAACTCCATCTGTAGATTTTTAGCAGCTGTAAATGAGCGCTTTACCTAATCACACAAGCATTCAACTCCAAGTGACGTATCATGCTGACAGATTTACAGTCACTCCATCTGTTAGCATCACGCCCAGACGGCAAAGAGAGGACAAGCCGCTTTTTATACTGAGCCGGTACAATACGTACTGTATGATAATCAAAGGGGATACCACCTGCATATTTTGAATGTATTAATAATATTATTGATTTGCCCAATTTAAACACTGAAAGAGGGGAAGGGTTACATCGATAACAACAATCAGGTTTTATGCTGCCATACAGATAGGCTCTCACTAAGGTATTTTTAAATACCCACAGGTAGGGCTGATCGATTATGGCAAAAATCAAAATCACAATTATTTTGGTCAATATTGAAATCACGATTATTTACCACGATTACTCATTGACTTTGTCACCATGTTGCATTATTGAACATAAAAACTTCTATAAACAGTTGAACTTTAATTTCCTTTAATACTTTTCCCATTGAGCTTCTTTTAATCTCTTAATTTAATCACTACTGAGCTGCCTTTGTGTCCTTAACTGATGACTGTGTTGCAGTGGATGTCGATGGGTTTGTCCTTTTCTTCTTTTATTTTTTATTATTTGGTCATAGGCCACTTTGTGTTTAACCTTAAGATGATTAAAAAGATTTCACATGTTGCCATGTGGTGCAGACACAACCACGTAGCAGATCTTGCATTTTATTCTTCTTTGCTCCATGTCGGATGCCTCGTATCCAAAGTGTTCCCACACAACGGAATTTGTTCTGCCTAATTTGCTCACTAAACATCTTTCCTCACGCAGATAAAACTCGCCTCGCTGGTAATATTGGCTGCAAGTGTTGAGCTTAGGCTGAGGGAAGGGGGGCAAAAATGTGCATGCAGGTGGCATTCAGGGCACAAGACAAAATAAGGGTACACCTGCAAAACGGAATGTGGAAAATATATTTTTTTTCTCGATTACATTGTTTTTGTAATTGTCGGGATGCAAAACTGAAATTGAAATCAAAATTTGACTAATTGCACAGCCCTACCCACAGGCATATCCTCACTGTCTGTTCAATACTAATACTGATGTTAAAACAACTCAGATGCATGACCTTTTCTGAACAATGCATGATTCTAATTACTACATCATTATGTATGCCATGATATATTTTTAAGAGTACATTTCTGAAATTGAGAGCAGTATCTCACTGGAGCTGAGATCCAACAGAGAAGTGCAGTAAATAATACTATATGCTACTGCACAGTGCAGTTTTATTGTTTTTCTCTGTGCTTTTGTCTGTTTGTCTTTCCATTGATTTATCCTGTTCTTTATAATATTTGTTTCTTGTGATTTTACCTGTGCAATCTATAAAGCACTTTGGGTTGCCTTTGGGTGTGAAATGTGCTACAGACAGAAAAATGCTTTACCTTGCCTTGTGATATCTTTTAGTTTGTGCTGTTAGGTTTTTTGGTTGAACTTGCGAACAGTTTTTTTTTAAGCTTTTGGAGTTGAAATGATAAGCAACTGTAAATGTAAGTAGGTGTTGGTGGACGCCGGGTCAAGGAGTTTTTGATCCAAAACTGCAGCTGGAAACAGAGAACTGAAAGCCAGAAATCAGATGCAGAGAAGTCACTGGTTTTTACTTAAACCCTTTCAACTCTTCCTCCACTCTACAAAGCTACAACATCTGCACTTATTTTTTTAAATATTTACTTTTAATGTATTTTCTGCCACTGTGTGGTAGGATAGGACAGAGGTCATGATTATAAGAAGGGTAAAAAAACACAAACACTCAAGGCACAGGCATCTCACAGAACAGTTTTTCTGTGGCCCACTAGGTGGTGCCACATATTGCCATAAGGGGCCCCTGGAGGTGTGACAGGAATTTATCAGCCTGCCATATGAGGGCACTCTACTTATTTTGATCAGCAGTCAGCAGTCAGCGTATCCAGCCTGCGGGAATGGGAGTCACAATGCTCACATTTACAGGCTGTGATTTTCATACTCTGATTCATGATGTAATCTTACTTTGGTACGTCACTTTTGAAACAGTATGAAAGTGCTTAGGATATTATTTTCTTACATTTCCTTACACACACACACACACACACACACACACACACACACACATATAAACAGTGCTCGCTGCAGAAGAAAAATATGCACACAAGTTGCAAAATGTGAGAGAGAGACATGCAAACAAATGCACACGGACCTAAGGACACAAACCGAGAGGAGACCATGCAACCGTTACTCTTCCCAATATGGCATAAACAGTTACTGACATTCCAGAGCCTTAATTTAACTTTTCAACAAATCAGACATGTAGCCGCGGACTGCATAGTCAATACATAGCCACCATCATGCCATGAGATGGTTTCATGGGGCGAGGTATGGGTGAGGAAGCAGGGTCAGCTTGCTCCGCATTTGGCACAGTTGCAAGTGGGGGTGGTTCCTGATTTATGGCGCCCCTAGCAATGGGTGAAGTATATTGGCCACAGAGACGAAGGGTCTGGCCCCCTCATGACCACCATGAGGAAAGCATCACTTTGATTCATACCATGTTTCTTTGATGATGCTTGTAAAATGGTCAGATTTATGCTCCGCATCAGTCATGGGGTTTTATGAAGCCATATCAAAAGATAAACTGAGGCTTGTGAGGTAACTGAAATCGCATGTACCCAGGCTTGGCCTCCAACTGTCAAATAAACCAGTAAGTTCACATGCCTGACATTAAGTCACTGACTGAGTCACACACAAACACATATTAGTCCCAGAGACATGCAACTAAACCCTGAGAGGCTGTGTGGGAGAAACATTTTTCTGCACTTCTCTCTCACACACACACATGGTAGCTGTAGGTGATCTTGTTTCAACCATTAGGGCAGCGTATCACGGGATATTGGGGTCACAGAGAAACATACAGGTCAAAGGAGCCCCCTGACTTGACAGCTGCCTCCCAACTGTGAAACTAAAAGCATTCCAAAAAAATATGTCCCTGAGCAGGAAATGTGCAATTAGTCATTAGCGCCCTGCTGACATCGCACCAACGTTAGGACTTTGGAGTGACAACTGTTTGGAGCATTTGGTCATAAGTAAAACATCACTGGGAGCTTGATGACAAACCTCTAAAAATTTAAAAGAAACAAGACTCAAAAGGAAAGTTTTATAACAGTGTAAAACACACAATTTATTGTTTTCTAACCTGGACTAAATAATGTGCTTGCCATGCACTTTTCTAAAAGTAAACCAGCAATGCTTTCAAATGTAAACCATAAATTCCAACACCACTGTTTCTGACAGATTATCAACACTTGTCCCTCTTTTCTGGCCTATCAGATGTTCTGTGGTCACTTTTGATGCGAGAGTGCTGACAAGAGCTAAGAAAAGCCCTGCAGTTACCTGGGATCCGCTGACATTGAGTGTCAAACTGGGTGCTGAGAGCCGGGGGGCCAGGTGACTGTGCCGCTGAACAGCTTTCTTGGACTTTGGACAGAGTGACATCAGAGATCCATCTGGCTTGTCAAAGTCGCAGCCGGCAGAGAGAAGGATGGCGACCGCACAGGGTGAAGGGAAAGTCTAAACTTATGGCAGCTATAGCTCCTGTCACAGTAGCCACAGGTTTGACAAAAGAACGTCCCTTAATCCTGCAGTCAGTGAGAAAGATTGGGGAGAGGGAACTACCGGGGAGGGAGAATTGCAGGAGCATGGAGATTCCTCAGGTAAAGAATTTCTTCAGCATGTTAATGTTGTTTAGGGATTACAGAAATATTTGCCAGGTGGGGGTTTAGCACAGGAAGCGTCACAAGACTCAGAGGTGAAGTAATATGAGGAGTGGGGGAGGGATTGTGTTGGCTTTGACAACTGAGCCTGACCAGCCATTTTTTCCTGCTGCTCTGAAATTGTTATTTATAGCTGCTGCCCGGGTGTAGACAGTAAATTTCTTTTTCACTAGCGGCTGCTGTGCCGTCCTGTGACACAATAAAAGTCTGTAATTAAGCTTTATGAAATTCTGCAGTTCCAAATATAAACATATAAAATGGACTTAATACATTTTCCACAGGCTACAGATTTGTTTGAGTCCTGAGCAGCTGCAGGGTACAGTACGGAGCGCCGAACGAGAGTCTTCCCCGACAGCGGTCAGCAACATCGGAGCTATATTAGTGTACAAGGTGACGTAGCGATGAGACCGACAACCCCTCCCTCTCTCCTTCCTTCCTTCCCTTCATACCATCCTCTCTCTCCTTTCTTACCTCACTCTCACTCTCCTCCATCTCTGTCCAAAGCAAGCAGTGCATTTTACCATCTGTCACTGCCGTCGGGCTTACAAATACCACTCAAACCCAGTTGTGTTGCACCACTCACTGACTTCCTGGCCAATGGCAATTCAACTCCTTTCTCACCTCCCATCAATCTTTAAAACTACTTCATTGCACTTGCACAGTAATTAATGCTGGCCTAAGGATTTCCTGACCTAGTTTTATAATATTGCGTATTCATGGAGAAATAATAAAACTGCGCATTTTCCAAGCAAATCAAGATTAAAGTTTTGTACAAAAAGTTTCAGCTAGGCACCACTGGAACAGGTGGTTGAACACGATTGCCAAGAGAAGACTTGTGTTTCAAGAAACTGTTGAGGAAAGAAAAGATGTGCAAATAAAAGTCCTGCAACATCAATCAGTGAAGGCTTTACTGTTCACTCATTGTCCTATTCACCAAATAAGAGAGCCTTCTCAAGGACAAAAATGCATAACAAATGCAAACATACAGTCAAAAAAGTTGTTCAAGAATTACAAAAGCCACAGTCTAAGACCTGTAGCATCCCCTTGCAATTCTTTTTTTACACCACTAGCAAATAGATTGAAAGCATCAGAAAGAGGAATTCAGTGTGGAGCTTTCTCCATTAAAGAATAAGGTCCAGTCTGTATTCAAAATAAATAAGTAAATAAATAAAAAACATTTGTAAGAGATGAAGAAAAAACAGTACAGAAGATGGCTACAGTCAAAACACTAATTTTAAGCTATTTAGCAGAGAGTGCAAATGCATTTTACAAGAAAACAAAAACAAACTGTTTTTGTACAAATTGCTTTTTATATACACTATATATCGCTACAAACTAGTGTTTAGTCTGCATGAAGTTATTAGGGGAACTCAACAAAATATGTAGAGGGATCAGCACAGAACATCTACTTTGAAAATCACAGATATAGTAGACTTTCTCTACTATTTTTATGTATGTTTCTTGGTTACATAGGCACCATGCAAACAGGTCTTAAGGAAGACAAAGAAAGGGAAATGACAGTATGGCCTATTGTTGAGTCCAATAACTAAGTCGAATGTTTGACAAATTAAGATAAATAGTTAAAAATCTGAGAGGTCATGAGGATTATAGTATAAATAAATGGCTAAAACTTGAAAATCTGTTGTATTTCTTTCTTATGCATGTCCAATGTTTGTTTCTTCTACAATTCCGATACTGACAACTATTCAGTTAAAATGGTTTCCCCCAAACAGTGTTGAGTATAGCTCAGTGATCTTTAATTAACAATGAAAATGGATTAACACGGTTGTCTCGAATGTCTTGACATGCTGAAATACAGTCTCATGCTATCATGTAAGCATGATAAATCAATAGGCACACCACAAGGCAAAGCAATGCCTTTAAAGTGAAGACAACAGATGGGTGAAACATTTTGGGGAAAACAGCCAATCCCTTATGCACGCACACACACACACACACACGCACACATGTACACGCACACACACACACACACACGTACACGCACACAGCGGACACAACACAGGTCTGACAGTGACGGGGAGGGTGCTGCGGCCATATGGCTCAACATGTCTCATCCCAGGAAGCTGCTGGCATCACAGGCTGCTCAAATAGCCATTAGTACAAATTACCCAAACAATGAAAGCAAGTGAACTCAGCAACTTTTCCAACAGCTGCTCTGCAGAACCAGCAAAATGAGGAGTAAACAAAACGGGGGAGAGGGGAAAAAGAGAAAGTCTTCCCGCAAAACCCCAGTGTAAGTGAGAAATCCCCCTCAAAGCCAGTGAACAGAATGGGTTGGCTATGCCCTGGAGTAATGACCATCAAGGGATTTCTCTGTGGAGCCTGGTCATTGAAATAATACACAGTCATAAAACAGAAAATAGAAAAGACTATTCTTCTTTTGTTTAATCATTTTATGGCTGTAAATATACAGTATCAAGAACTTGCTTTTGTGTTATGCACAGACAATTCAAATCTCAGCTAAAAATTAACGAGTAGTTTCCACATAGCCTCTGAGACTGGGGAAACCAGAGCTGCGGGGGGAAGAGGCAAGCATGTCAGATCTGAAGAAAAATGACACGGTGGGATTTCACATTTTTGTTCTTGCTATTATATGAGCAACATTGCAAGACAATATGCTGAGCCCGTCTGAGATAGAGAGTTTTATCTTCAGTATACTATCTGCAACAGGGGAAATGCAAATCCACAAACGGCAGAGAGGCAGGAAGGTTACTGCCTCCGCTATCTTCACATTGATGAGTCATTGACAGCTGTATCTGAGCTGTTCCAGACCCACACATGAAAATCTTGAATGAAAATGTGCCAGGTTTTTCTATCTATTTATTTTTTTTAATCTAAAACAGTTCAGGGAAATGTGGAAGGCAGTAATATAGATTCATTTTAGCAGTGAATTACAGCTTTATAAGGGTTATCTTAAAATGCCCTTCCAACTCCCTGAGGTGCAATTGATCACGTAGGAGATTAATCAGTCTTTGGTGTGGGTTTTAACCTTGTGCTGACAAACAGAGACCTTCTAGCCCACTTCCTTCATCACACTGGGTATTTTAGGGGGCCCATTAGCATGCCTGATTTGTAATCTGTTCCTCAAACAGCCAGGCATGACCGGACCGCTCTATCATTTTCTCTTTCTGTCTGTATACGAGTCTGCACCTCTCTCAGTCTCTGTCTTCCTCTTCAAAGCTTTTTCTGTTTCACCCTCTCGGCTTCTTCGTGCCTCCCCAGACCACGGCTGTATAAAGAGAACTGGATACAGCATTAGAGGCAGGGCTCTGTTTATTGCTATGAAAGTTGCTAAGTGGTGCATGAAGTTAAAAAAAAAAAGAAGTTTGACTTATGGATATAAATTATCTGGATCTTCTTGGGGCGAATACAGCAAGAGCACTAGCATTTCCTTTAACCCCATCATCCAACCGCTCTGTCAAGTTTGTGAATTTTACTACTTTTTGGACATGATGTAAAGAGGGACTACGTGTTCATACTGGAAAGTTGATGGACCTCCAAAAAAAATTATCGGCTGACTTACAGTCATCTTTAAAACAATGTAAGTCTCTGGGAAACGGTCCTTTGTGCGCCATGGCATTACAAGATGGGCCCAGAAAGCTGCAATTCTAAAATTTGGCCATTTCATCAAACTGGCTTCATAGCCTTGCTCCATTTCTGGAGGCTTGCCTCAGACAGACACACACAGGAGACATGTCTTCATCTATCTCGGATACTACCTGATAGCGGTGGTAGTGAGACTGATAGCAGAAGCCAGGAATAGAGGTTGACGAAACACTGTTTCTGACCTGGAGCTAGCACAACGAGCCAATGTTGGAAACGGGGAGTTTAAGAAAATGACTTTGTCTTGACGGTATAAAGGAATTATCTCATTAAACTCCTATTTCAGGTAGAGCCACAAACTATGTCCATGTTCATGATAAGCATGGTTTTATCTATTTTTCTGTGGTTTGGTGGGACAAATGCTACCAAACTAGTGTGACACAAATTAAAAAGACTACCTCCTGAACATAATCAAAGATAAATTTAATTCATTAATTTTGTCTGACACATTTAAAAATAAAAAAGTCCAATTCCAGTGAATGTAATCCAACCAATTCCTTCAAGTTGTGAGTTAAAATAATTTTAAAAGAATAGGAAATGTAATATATGTTTATTGGTGAAGTGGCAGTCGGTGGCAGTGATGCTTGATCTGTGGAGGTGACTGGCACGTTCTTCCCGATCTCAAGAGGGAGAAAAGGGAGTTATCCGGACGGTTTGGATCTTTAATGATTCTCCTGGCCTTATTTTGCAGCACCTGGTGTGAACTTAGTTTCGGCAGGGTAGAGCAGCGCCTACAGTATCTTCAGCTAAACAAAGCACTCTTTACAGGGCCTTGCAGTCCTGTTTGATGCTGTTTCCATACAAAGTTTCTAATATACTTGTCCAGGATATAGACTACAGTGGGTGAGCTTATGACAAGTCCATCATGCCTGATTGAAGTTGGTGGATGGACTGACATATTTGTTTTGAATGTCTGTCCACTAAAATCTCAAACCAAAAGCAAAGCAAAACAAATGCAAATATGCAATTACATTCTGTAAACTTTTCCAACATGGGTTGGGCCAAAGAATAGGTGTGATCTCACCTCTACGCTGTCATCAAACCCAGTGTGCGTGACTATATGTATGAGTACACAAATGTTCGTGTGTGGGAAGAGAAAATGAAAGAAAAAGGTGATAATTGTAGAAAAAGAACAATGTGTGACTGAAAGAGACAGAGTTGCATAAAAGCGGTGAGTCAAGTATAATGACAAATAAAGAGGATTATTTTGCTTTCACTCACTCTTGTGTCATTAACCTACATGACCAATGAACTGAAAGAACTATTACAACATTACTAATAAAGCTTAAGAGCTTAATCAATGCTAAAAAAAAAGTGATTTACTTTAAGTTCCAAACTTGTTATATCAACACAATGATGATACATGACCTGTCCTAGTTTCCAGAGTAAATGTTTGTGCTGACAGACAGTGCAGTGACTCACGCTAGACCCACAAACTATGACTCACTACACCCAAAATATACTAAATTATGCCCCCTCTCCTGCTGCGCCACACTTTGAAACACTCAGCGGCACTTCGATTTGAGGTTGAGCTTCATCACAGATGAGATTCTTGCAACAGACTAAAGGTAGATTTATGCTTCAGGGAGGGACAAAACCTCCCAGATAACGCACCTGGAACTGAAAAATCTGGTGATGCTACACGGTTTAAAAAGAAACCATGTGTTCACTGCCAGAAACGTTACTGGTCAACTCAGGCAGGTTTGGGTTTTATCTTACCTAAAATATTGAATTTAGGCTGGTGTTTCTGACAGCCAACCAAGACCAAGTGCAGTTTCTGTGCTGAATCACTTAAAACTGCATTTGTAGAATCATTGCACATGTTTTATGTTAACAAAATGAATAAATACATTTGATGATGTAGCCTGAAGACTGGAGTAACAAGTTTGAGCATAAGAGATCCACACACTGGTGGTTTAAATGTGGGCGGTAAAGCTTATGAATGTGCCGTCCTCATCACCATCACCACTCATAAATGAGTGCCAGTTTAGGGAGGTAGCATATGATAGAGGGCCACACAGGAAAAATGCAGCTGCGAGTTGTCCGCCAAATTCCTCAACTTTAGTTATAAAGCAGCAGCACTGACGACAGAACACATTTCCCGCAATAGTAGCAGCTTTCTACATTATACATATACATCATTCCCAACCTGACAGATGTTTGTTAGTTTGAAACAGTCACCCATAAGTGTATTAAGTGTAAGATATCAAAAGTTAAAGCACTGAAATAATCTGCGGATGATTACAATATATAATGCAAGCGCATCATGTGATGTTCAGTGTCCTTAGTCAGGTTTAACGGTATAAAAGATTTCAGCTAGATATGTGAACATCTAAATAGGTAATTATCCACATCTAAAAACAGCCGGAGAGAGCAGCGAGCCATCTGTAGAATAAAAATAGAGTATTAATATACTCTTTGCCTTCCCACTACAGAGCCTGCTTTCTCGTGGAGCCATCTTATAAATGCTTCAACCCAAAAGAGAAACATAAAAATGTTTAAGTCACAGAGTCATATATCACTACAGGTAAGCTATAGAATATTACTGTGAATGTGTTTTAAATATACCAGTCTTAGTCTCAACTGAGGTGGGTTTTATAGGGATCTCTCACCAACTCTGTGTAACCGCGAGCTATAACTATATTATTGAACAGTACGTAAAAACATTCTCTAATTTCCTTTTCCCATATCCCAAATAATAGAAATACCCTGGAATATTTCTATGATGTGAAAGCAGTCGATGAAATGACACCCAAAGATCCTTAACTACTGTCAGAGGGGATGCATTGTAAAAATTACCCCGGTTTTGATTTTGGAAAACATATTGGTAAATGACTGCCATTAATTCATTTACACTTATGGTGCAGAGCGCTTGGCGTGGTTCCATGGTTTTTGATTACACGAAAGATAATACAAAGTGGGCTTGGTGACAGATTGAGTGGTTCTCACTGGTGGCAGTGTGGTCTCATGAGAGTCACTCTTCCTATCGCCATCCAGCTCAACCCATTTAAATCTAATCCCTGAATGTAAATCTGTTCCAAAGTTTTGAGGATCCCACTGGTGTAAAATCTATTCTAAAGTGCGAAATAGCTTTAGGGAAGAGCGGTGAGGTTAATGTGTAACTTTAGTTGCAGTGTTTCAGCAAAATAGAGCTCCTTTATTGCAAAACTTGCACTCTATACAGGGACCCAGGAGACACAAACTGCTGCATAAACCTCCACTCATCACAGCAACTGACAGACACTGTTAACAGCATCAACATTTTACCTGTGGTAATAACTTAAATTACTCAAGCCAGAAAAGTCCCCAAAAATGTCATCACACTGCATGAAAAGGTGAGCTCAATTTCTCATGCATTCTCACTGTTTTCAGCGTGCAAAAAGAATGTGAAAAACAATGGGATGAAAAATGAGTTCAGCAGTAATATGTAATAACTTTGACTGCAAAAGATGTTAGATTGACTTGTAGAATGTTAACCTAAATAAATAACTGGCAGGGTCTTTATAACACTGGACTGGTGCAACCTTAGCAATTAGCCCCATCTTAGTCAGCAAAAGTCTCAAAGGTCACAGTCCAACAGCTGAACAGTTATGAACAAAAGGGTCCATATTTAACTGCAAGTAAGCAAAAGCATAAATAATCAATCTAAAAATACTCTTTTTTTTAGTTTAAAGGCCTGCTTTGAAAATGTTACCTCAGTTAAAGTATGAAGGTACAAAAATGTTTTTAAGTAATAAAACTAAAAGTACTGATGCAGAAATATTTAAATTATAATATTTACAAATTAATAACAATAATTACTAGATAATAAGCTGCAAAACCTCATAATTATGAAGCTGGAACCATGAAATGTTTTTGAATGAAAAATGGTTGACAAATAATTTCCTTATTGATCAAGTAATTGTTTCAGCTGTATTTTATATTCATATGTATTTCATTAAAATACTCTGAGTAAAAGTACACCAAGTTTGTACTTAAGTACTTGAGTAAATTTAAGTAGTTATACCCAACCGCTATATCTTTCTGATTACTATCCTCCTGGATTGTCCTTAAATTGGGGCTACGAGTCCCTCACTGCTCACCTAATATGTTTCAATATGTGAGCACCCACAATTATCCATAAGGCTGAAAGTAACACACTAACCCTTAACACTGAGTGCATTAACATGCACAAAATAGGCTGCTTTTACTCTTATTCTAAAACAACAACAATATTCCAACAATAATATTGATTTTTTTTTTTTTGCACTAAAATAGGATTTTTTCACTGATGGTGGACTTTTTGGAGTGTTCAAAAACTGTTGGCAACTGGGTTTGTGTACAACACATCCATAACAAAACACAGAGCTGACCATAAGTAAACGTAATACATCACAAATGGCAGTAAAAACTCCAACTGAGACGCATTTTCCGAATGCGCTGTATACATGCCCAAATAGCGCTACCAGAATAATACCCACATAACCCACAAAAAACCACTAAACAGATCTAAACAGAATGTTCTGTTTACATAACCCCCATCAAATTCAGAATATTGTCATATAAGGATTAGTAGTGGGACATTAGCATTTAAACATAGCAACTGTTTTATTTCAAATATAACGTGCTAGGGTAGTTCCAAAAAGTAATACTGTTATCACTGTCGTAATACCCTCTGACCGGATTGAATGTTAAGAACTATGTATTCCAAATACACCTGCTGATAAATGATTAACGACAGTGGGGAGGGTGCGTCGGGGAACATGGCATCTCTGATAACATACACTGCTCATCTGGTGCCCCCCGGAGAGCATTTTTCTGAATGTATTAGACAGAGTGGTCTCGTCCATCTACTGCCTCAACTCGGCTTTCCCTTTCGCCTCTGAAGTAGTAAAAAACAAATCGGAATGGGTCAAAAAGCTAACCCTATCACATTTCAAACTCTATATTAATACCACTCCAAATTACAGGGCTTTTTCAAGCTGCCGCTCATTGCCACATATGGTCAAAAGCTTAGAGAAGGGTGAACAGAGCTGATGAGCCTTTTACATGTTTATGAGAGTCTCATACATAGAGTGTAAAAATTTGGTGAAAACACAGAAGTGGTTAGTTAGATCAGAATTGGATTAACCCTGGTAAAGGCCTCCCTTCGATTGAAAACAACATTTATGTTCTTGTGGAAAACTGCCGGCCTCAAACCCACAAATCTCTGTCAAACAAGCAAGACGTAACACGTAAAAGCTTGTTTTAGAGCCTGCAAATGTTGCTTTAAGACCCAAACAACAAACAAATCAGTTTGCCAATGCTTTGCACATGTAAGACAGATACTGAAAACAGTGAGGAGATTCTTATATAATGAAAACTACTTTTAATAGTAACAATTGTACTTAATGGAAAACCTCAGTCAGACATCAGCTAAATTGATAGATAACCTAAAATCCAAATCAAATTCTGTGTCAAATTAATTCAAATATCAATAAAACTGTAAAGTAATAAAAGTTTAAAAAAATACTAAAATAATAAAACAATCTGTCCAAGTTTCTGTCTCTTTCTCTGTATGAACTCCTGAGTACACAGTGCGTGTGTGCGCATGTGAGACACCCGTTCCTCACATACCTACTTCTAAAAATGCCAGACTCTACTGAGTCCAATGTTGCATTCTTCACATTGAATTTTGCAGACTGAAAATGGCAAAATGGTAGACTACCAGAAACCGTGCCAAAAGTTGGGATGCACATTATTGGATTTTCTGCCAATATGTGATATGCTGATATATAACAACTAAACTGGCCAATAACCATGCATTTCAATGTATGTAATATTCATTGACTGTGTAAGAAAACTAAGGGTACAAGATCAGCTTTGTTTAGGCAGCCATCGCTCAGATGAACAAGTCGTAGCAACATTGCACAGATGTTCCAGAAGCAACATTTATTTATTGTATTTTATTGGTTTATTAAATATTGGAGCCTTGTATCATATCTGTCTACTGTCGGTGTTGATTTCTGACATGTTTGGATGCCTTGGCTGTCTATTGCAAAACAAATCTAACTGTGGGTACAAAAAAAATAATCTCCAGGTGGTGGAACAAGTATCCATATAATGACATTAAAAATCCCAAATTTGGATGGATGAAATGGACCTGGTTGAAAGGGGCTTAGATAACATTTCATTGAATTGTTAAATATTTCAGAGTCTATCTATTACAGTGATTTGATAGTGGATCGATAAAAATATGGCTTGGTGACCTTTATGAGATTGCCAAAACTGTCTTTTAAGAAGTTGCCAAATTGCTGGGGATAAAACTGTTAACCCTGTGGCCAAATTATACTACTCCGGTCAAATACCAGTGTTTTATCACCTTCACCCTTGGGTCACATATTCCTTTGATTTAAAAGCCAGCCTACAACAAACACATGACTTGCATACCTAAGGCCAAAAACAACCCACAACCTGAAGGAAGATTTCCTTTGTCGCACTCCTGGGTGTGTATCATGCAACTAACAGATGCATGATACACACACATAATTCAGCGTGAGTGGGAGGCTCGCTGCCTTGTCACGGAATTGCGTCCAAGTTCTTAGCACACAGTGCTTCATACTGTCACAACATCAAACATCTTAACACTTGACAAAGTTATGAGTTTGGCTTGACATCATATTAACCAGCTGACTTTTTCCCTATGGGGAGATAATTAAAAGCTTTGTGGCCTAACAAACACATAAACATCTCCATGGTCTAAAGCACTGCCACTCCCTAACTATTGATGTCAGGATAGATGTATCATATTTCACTAACTGATCATTTATCTAGTGATTATGAACAATTACAGTGAGGTAATTATCACCCCGCGCTTCCCTTCTGCCTGCCTGCTATTCCCTCTCTTCAGGGCCGAGAGACTGAGCCTGGCATCTCTGCTATTAGGGACCTATACATAGCCAGCCCTGCCGATGGCGTTGGGGCCACTCTCGCTCATCTCACCCTGACAGTGACAGAATTCAAGCTCTAATTCTTTTTGATTTATGTAACCAACCAATTTCCGTTCTTAAGCACAAAATTAAAGTAAATCCTTAAATTATAAGCAACTGAATCTACTCCTGGCGTCATGTGTCTTGTATCTGTTTTCGGTCCGTCTGTCTCCAGTCATGCCATAAATTCTTGAGCCCTGTCTTTACCGAGATGAGACGGGACTGTTTTTACAGAGATTATTACCATGTGCTAATACAAATTCATTGTTAGTAATAGTTTGTGCCAGATTAGTTTACAGTGTGTTGCCTCTATGAGCATATGTGCCCACAAACACACACTAGTATGCACACACACCACAGACATACACTAGGCAATACACACGCAGCAAACGCACCGTTACAAAACATTTTCACCAGTTATGATAGAACAATAGTTTTTTTTTAATATAAAGTGTTGTTAAATTAGCTTTAGTAGCCCAATAACATTTCAGTATTTCTATGTATCTAGATCTGTATCTAGTATTTTTATTTTATTTTAAACAGCATCACTATAGTATATTACAGTGTTTTAGTTATTGTGTTTTTAAATGCATTACAGAAAATACCCACAGTAATACTATGATGATGATGATGTACAGTACAGTCGCTTTTTTTTGGTGTTTCTGAAATATTAAATATTTACGGTAATATTACAGTGTTTCCTAAATGCTTTAAAATAATGTGTTGCTGACCTCAATCTGGGTTAAGAGTGGTAAAACAATAAAAGTGATAACATATAAACACTTTGATATTACTATAATTCTACTATCATCAACTTTATAGTATTGCTATGGTAATTTTCTATATAGTGTTGAAAAAAAAATGGACACTATAGTGATTCCATAAAAATCTTAATAGTATAACTATAATAATTTCCTATCATGCCCAGAAAACCATAGAAATACTACAGGAAACACTTTAGTGGTATTAGACAAACACTATATTATAACTGCAATTGCAATACTATTGCTATATGTGTTCCAAAAAAACACAGACTACTAATAGTTTTTTTGTGGTAATTCTATACAAATTAATAATATCAGTTTTGTAGTATTTTTTGTAAGAGCGGACACAATGCATACAAAGCACCAACACGATTAAACATAAAAATAAACCCACAAACAAAATGCATTGTCTTTGGTGTGCTGTTTGTTTACTGGTTTATGTCTTTTCTAATCTAGTTATTTTGTTTTTATAAACACTCAGCATTATTACTGATGTTTTTTTTCTGAGATATGCCATACCTATAAATATGAAAAATATTATTATTCACTTCCCTATCTAGTTAGTAAGTGCAGTCCACCTGCAGAACAGCTGCCCCACATTAAACCTCCTACATACACTGACATTAGTCTCACGTTTTACCTGTAAAACCCATGTTTTAATTCCTTTGTTCATCATCTGTGATGTGAAAACAGATTTCCACACAGTCAGAGAATATAAAAGTGTGTCTTCTGGTCATCTTAGTAATTCAGAACCACAGTTTAGAGCATCAGAGCAGCCAGTAGACACAAGTCTCGCTGTCTGGCGTCAAGTAGCTGTCCATTTCCAAACCCCTCTCTACTTTCGTAACAGCTAGTTTTGCGGTTAGATCATTTTGAGACAAGATTCTGTTTGTAAAATCTCTTTTGTTAAAAAATAGTTTCAATGATTTGTTTAAAAGTGACGCTCTGTTCCCTCAGAGCGGATGATTCATGGAAGCATGAAGGAATAGACAGTGTTGGCAAACCCACAAATTACATATGGAAACGATCCTGGGGTCAGAAGACAGTCACAATATGGACACACACTTCTTTTTTGTAAGGTGTCCCCCAAACTTTTGTAAGATGTGCCCCAAACCCAAACTAGCAGTAGGAATGTGAGCCATTAATTACTCACTACTGTGGATTGTCTATGTAAACTTTAAAACTTAATGTTTGTACAGAGCTTAAATGGATGGAAACAAATCTTTCAGACAACTCAGTCAGTCTGTCATTTTATGTGTGCTGTGTGTGTGTGTGTGTGTGTATGTGTGTGTGTGTGTGTGTGTGTGTGTGTGTGTGTGTGTGTGTGTGAGAGCGTGCTGCACCTTTGTGTGTCAGATTACCGTGAATTTGATTTCCTGTGTTCTGGCCCTGTCACCGTGAGGACAAAAGCAAAATGCCTTTGGGGTGAGCACACGTGCTACAATCTCTCCTGGCCTCAGCTGTTGGTGCCGGCCTAACGGAGCGGAGCAGAGTGGCTGCATGTGTCACTGAGACACCCCTACTCTCCTACTGTTAAACCTGGAGGCCAAAAGGCTTTCTGTACATTCTCCAAACTTGTAAGGGCAGTTCAGTGAGCTGTGTGTAATGAGTCATGACCTTGCACTGATGGCTGACATTCAGAATCAGAATCAGAATCAGAAAAAGATTTATTGCCAGGTATAGTTAACACAATACGAGGAATTTGTTCTGGTGGGTTGGTGCAACATAAATATAAAAAAAAAAACAAAACAAAACAAAACAAAGACATGCTGTATAATTCTTTAAGGTCTGAACACAGTATAATAACAAAAATACTGACCTATTATCTATAATAATAGTCTTTCCCAAACTGTCTTTTATCAAATAGCATCTTATTGGCTTCCGGGTCAAACTGGCCAATCATCGACTGCCTTTCAAATACACACCTAGAGATTGACACATGACTGAAACATATTCTCTCCCGGAGTGTGGGACAAAGTCTCTGCACTCAAGTCCAAAATCTTAAACTCTGAGTCCTAAAAAAAGTCATAATGCTCTCTATTGAATGCAACGCCATTTTAACAACAGAGTAATAATGTATTAAATTTACAAAAGCCATTAAATGTTTTTTTTATATTTAAATGTATTTGTTAAAAAAACAAGCTTGTTGGAAGTTGTTGTGGACACATAGTTTTTGTACATGAATGAAATTATGTTTGGTATAATTTTTACCAACTGACATTTATTACAAAAACATGAGTTCTTCGTGGTTCTCAAACACAACTTGATTGGACGCTGTAAGATCGGTACAAACAAACTTGATCATCTGTGGAACAAAGTTTCTACTTGCCGGAAATGATTGGCGTAAAAAGAAAATGAAGGGAAATGAATTAATTTGTGGCAAACTTTTTAAATGACACTTTTAAATCTTTGGCCTCGGGGTAACATATTGAGTATTCAAGCCAACAGGCTCAAGTCCAAGTGTAGTCACGAGTCATTGCTGTTAAAGTTCAAGTTAAAAGTCTTTTGAATGTCAGGCTGAGTCTACATTTCTGTTAACTTCAACACAGGATGATATAAGATCATTAATTTTATTCCTCCACAATCAAACTAAGAAAACATTTTTGCTGTAAAGGCTCTTTTCATAGCATTATATACTGCTGCATGACGAGAGCTATTAAAAAGGCATCTAAATTCTAGTTTATCTGTCAGTCTGCAGATTTAAGGCGCTAAAGCCTAAATTATACTTTCCACATCCATGTAGGTATGGGGGTTCAAGCAGAGCCAAGTGACTTTCATTTTGTCATCTGCACATGCCCATACAACCCCCCTGTGGGAACGAAATTTGTGAACACACTAAGGCCTGTGCACAGACAGACCCCAGGTGGTTCTCAGGCTCCTGACCTTTTGGTCTCTGACCAGATCACCAACTGCCTGATTCGAGTGGGTACGGATATCAATTGCTTTCCTATCTCCAAATATCTTTACTCACCAAAACTAAAACAGAAATATTTTTTATATCTCCTACACCAAGGTTCCTATACTGAAGCAAAATTATGTTTAAACAAAATTAGACTACCGTAATGTGCTAGTACAGCACGAACATGCCGTGCGCAAAGAGCGTAGAGGAGGAGAGGAAGAGTGTGAAGCTGCAGCTGCTGCAGGTGTCTGTTCTTTTAGAGTATTCAAATATTTTTTTAGAAGCTAACTAGTACATGAATATGTAAAAACAGAAATAGGAGGAGAAAAAAATGAGCCTCAGCTTGATTATTGTAACAGAGCATGGGCTTACTTTGTAGTTTGGAGGGTATATTAGGTTTATTATTTATTATTCAGAGAACAACGTTTTACATGCTGTGTAAAGATTTGTTGATTTTGAATGTCACTGTATTTTACAGACCACTAAAGGGTGCACAATGTAGCATTATTTTCTTTGTTGTTGCCTGTTATAAATGAATGATAAATGTAGAAAGTGAATGTGTATGTGTAGCAACCACTAGGTGCATATAGTGTAGATCATGAGACACCCAATAAGTATGCTAGACAGGCATTACCCCTGCTCATTACTGTGCACAAATGTACTTTATCTTAGGCCTCAAAAGTCCCTCTGGTGAGAGCAGATACATAGATGTTTTGTGCGCACAAAAATATTTGTGGAAGGGGTGCCCGTTTTCCCTTTGAGCACCAGCCCCACAGAATGTCTGTGCACGGCACTGACCACACTGACCAGCCCCACCAGCTGGTGCAGAGCGCCTTGTAAGCAGAAAACTTCCCTGCTTGAAAAACAACTAGCTCTGAACAGTGACGTAGACTCCAGGCTCAAGTAGTGGGTTGCTCTTGTGCTCTTTATAGCATTCAACACTGTCATCTCAGCAAGGTCCCGTGTTTTTGGCATGTACGTAACGTAAAAAAGTCAACATTGGGCACTCAGCTTAGACAGTAATGAAGCAACTATATGCAACCATTTGCTGTATAGCAACTTCTTTATGATGGTTAGATTTGGAAAGTGACAAATAATGTCAATACTAGCTTTTGCACACTATCTGAAGTTTAAAAAAAGTAACTATATGTGCTAAGCTAAGCTAAGCAGCAGCACCATTTTATCCTCACTCCTCCCTTTACTATCTCTTGAACAAATACCAAAAGCATGTGATTGACAGCAGGGAGCAGAGGCCTCCTACTCACGTAAAACAACAGCACAGCAATGGCAGTATTGACAATATCTTAAAACAGTGTCTGACTCACTTATGACTCATAGGACCAAATAATAATTTACGCTGTATTCAAGCACAGTGCCCCCGCACCTCAGCCCACATACACTACCTAGCACCTACAGTACCTGAACAACAGAACAGGCACAAACTCAGATGAACACTTTTGAGAAAGCCAGTGTTTTCCTCTACATACAGTAGTTAACAGACTCCTTCCTTGTGCTGAACCACCAAAAAGCCCTTCACTTTCTTTAAATTTGTATACATTCATTTTTATAATTGCACTGCAACAGATCTGTTGTGTTTAGTTTGAGGTAAGGAAATAGGATTTACCTATATAAAAAAAGACCCTCTTTACAAATAAATATAAAATAAAAAGAAGCAGGAAAAGGAAGTTCCAGGTTAGGAATAACTGCTTGAGACTAGATCAACAGGAGAGCCTTCTGTAAAAACACACCATATCTCCGCTAACTTGCCCATAAAATAATTAGTCCTCTTTGTCTTATTTTAAGAGTCTTGCTGCCTGCACCCAGTATTCCCTGAGGGGCCATGCACTTCATTAGTTTCATATGAACAACCATTTAAATTTAGACTGTGCTTACAACGAGACCTTTAAACTCTGCCAGCTCATATATTTAAGCATTAAGGACTGTGAAGGTAGTGATGAAGAGCTGATCCCTGAGGACTTGATTGACTGTCTACTGTAGTTTGAGCTAAGGTCAACTCTCGCTTGGTGTTCCAGCAAGTCACAACGTCACAGTTGAGTCTTTGTCCTCATAGCTGTAACTGTCCCTTTTTAGTTTAGAAGCAGATAGAAAGAAAACATGTTCACGCTCATAACCTGAAAATATCACACCTCCACTGACAGATGACCTTAGTGCCAAAGTAAAGCTCACACGGAAAGATAATAAAGCAATCGATACTGACAAAACTGTATTATTCTGAAGTGTAACTGTATCTCCTTATAATCTTGCTAATATTAATTTGTTTCCTGATAGACATTACAAACATTACATCAAGGCTTCTCATTTAATTAATATTGTACAGGGTGACATTTTTCCTGCATCACATCAGAAGACCATCTGCCCCTTCAGTCACATTACAGCTTCATTTGTGGCAACAAATGAAACCACAAAACTGTGATGATTTCAGGATTAACTTGTTTCATCCCACACCAGCCTGTCCAAGTTATGTGCAAATCTCACTGGTAAATATATACCCATGGAAATATTTGACAACACACTTTCCTCACTGCCATCTTTTAATGTTGATACTAGAGTGTATAAAGACGTTTAAGCCTCCTGAGCACCGTCCACTCCCATTGTTCCAGACATTTAGCCCTGCTAAGTCTACCAACTCAACGCCTGTAAACCCTTTTCCACAAGGACATATTAATACTGTATGCTGCAGGATAAGCACCACAAACAAAAATCTAGGGTACTTGTTAATATTTGGTGATAAATGTACATGGTTGGTTGGTATGACAGTAAAAAAAAATAACTTCCAACTGTTATTTGATGTATGCATTAATATAGCAAAACAACCAAAAACCAACCAGGCAATCCAAACAGAAGAGTAACAGCAACTTTAAAAGGGCTAAATTCAGAGTGTAGTTGCTGGGACTCGGTTCTCCACATAGAGGTGGTTGAGCTAGCAGCTAGCTGCTAATGGTGTTAACTCCACAAATGGCACTTAACAATGGTAACTGTACTGTGCGAGTGTTAACCAGGAGGAGACGGAGGGTGGGCACTATCAGCAGGCCACCAGGAAAGCTGCTCCCCCTTGCAGCAAATTTTTCCCAGGGGCCACTTGTGGAATTGCAGCAAAAAAATCCCCTACCACCCAAAAAGCATTTTCCTGTAAACTACCATTATAAAAGAGATGTCAATAAAACTATTGGCAGGACACCTCCAACTGCAAACAAGGTCAATTGTGAATCTTTCTATTCTAAATTTTTTGAGGCATGGAGGTTTTATATTTGCAAAAACTTTCCCGGAGCTGGGAAAAGCAATTTAAAAATCTGTAAAGACAGTCTATGACGAAAACTTGCCGGTGGGGCGAGCTGGGAGAACACTACTGGGCATAATCAGCGGCCTGCGTACTTAAGTTATAAAACTTCTCCAGTGTATGCAACAGGCAAGCAACTCCAATAAATATGCGCCATTTTAGGTCCGCCGTCTAGTTATCATTAAAGTGTATGGCTAGCAGCAATTGTATGATTGCAGAGCAAAGTGGCAATGAGATAGACGGTGGGATGCACATATGCATTAACATGTACTGTACATACAACCGGGCCAGTTTACCACAACAGCCCACAAAGATGTCAGATTACAACACACAGAGGCAGCGTGATTTCATTCTGGTCTGACACCTGTACTCCTGCACTGTAACTATTCTTTACAAAGCAAAAAGTTGTTTGCTGCCATATTATATATTATTAATGCTCTGAATATTGCCTAAAAAACCTTTAAAGCTGCAGTAACCAGGATATCTATTTAAAAGTTAACCTTTTTTCTCTCACCATATGAGGGGTATCTTCACAAATCTTGGGTATGATGGTGTTTTTTGGTTTTTTTAGAAACATACTACATACTGTATGCAAAAATGCAATTATTAGTTTTGACAATTGAATCATGGTATGGAACAAATTAAGTACAATAGATACAAGAGCGAGATATCATCAAAATCAGAAGTGCAACCCTCTGCAAATATACCACTACAGCGTGTTAGAGAGCTGCGTTACACTGTTAAGCTTTCTTCACTGTGACTTTTAAAGACAGAGAGGTTCATGTTCATGCCACAAGTTCACTCTGTCTTAATTGGAGGGAATGGGACATTCTTCTTCTCAAGCTGTGATTTAGGCTGAAATCATGGATGGTATCATTAAAGCTTGCACCTGGACTTGATTTATGTCACCACAAGAGAGGACGCCAGCACGGCCCTGGTAACTATGAGGTCTCAGAGGTCCTTGCCCGGTGCCATGCAACTGTCAGCCATTTAACATCAAGATTAGCCACAGTTGCTGCCACGTGTCAACACAGCAATGAACACATGCTTAAGTTGCTGGTGATGGGGGAGGGAGATGGTAGTAGACTACAGGAGGTGACACAATAAATATACAAATCCATAGGGAAAGGGAAAGACAACTTTTCGCACCTGCAAGTAAGGCCATGACTAAACCAATCAGCTGTTTCTGCGGTTAACTGTACTGATAACAACTGTTGCTGAAGAAGAGAGCATGTAGTCCATGGGGCAGTCAAGACATTGTTAATATCAAAAACATCCACCTAATGATTTTTCAACCCAGTTCTCATAAAAAATCTTGCTGTTGTAAGTGTCTGTGAACAACCGATATATTGCATTTGCTTAGCATTTTGATTAGCCTTGTTCAAACAACTTCCATGGATTTCAAAGGAGTCCCGCAATGTCACAGAGCTGTAAAGCCAGCTCCCCAATCAGTCACCACATCTAAGTCCAGACAGCCATTTGGGCAGACCCACATGAGGTGTGGGAAAGCTCACCCAATTAGCTCTTGTTAATTACTTTCAGTGGGATAAGACTGAAACTTCCACTTCACCAGTGAGGTTACCTGTAAGGATTTGTTCTTATATTTTGTAATAAATTACCACATACACAGTGAGTCAGACAGATCAGAGATAGATGGCCAGATGGATAGATCACAGATCAATTACAGAACAACAAAACAACAATGAACAAACCCACGTAAAACCACACCACCTGCTCCACGCAGAAAAAAATCTCTTTGATGATAACAAACCTAAAGGTACAAGATTCAGCTGACAAATATTATGATTGTAGAACAAAATAACTGCACAAAAAAATGACTTTTTAGCATGAATTCAGTGACAATGCCACCACTGTTTTCAATCAGCTGTGGGTATGTAGATTAGAATGGATTTAAAAATAAATAAGAGAGGTGGGGTTAAAAATTTAGAAATGTTCTTTTTCTTTTTTTTGTACGGGCTTTACCATCTGTTCTAATGCTGTTGAAATTGGTCTACAACACAGGAGTGTCTAGCAGTTTTTACAACTAGCCACAAAAATGAAAGGCAACACATCTGAAGTATTTTTTAAAGGGCTTGACAGAAAACGGCTCTTTTTACCATCTTGAACGTCGGAGCAGCAATATAACATTTGGTACTTTCAGGTTGTGCCCTGAAATGTAGCCGCGGCACGAGAAAAAGCTCAACCCCATAAACACAAAGTGTGACCCCCAATAAAGCAAAATAAATGACAGAAAAGCACAACTGAGAGGGATTTACCTTTCCTGTGGCATTTTCACACGTCAATGTGCTAAATGAAGAGCTGCAGGGACTGTGGTACAAGGTACAATTTGTTTAGACAACTTTCCCCTCTGTGACATGCTGCCAGAGTGATATAGAGCCAGCAGGTGGGACAGGGCGGTAAGATGAGGAAAGTGAAATAGGAAAAACAGGGAAGGGATGAGTGCTAATGTGAAAATGATGAGACAATACCTAATCTCTTTGCCTGCAAATCATCACAGAGTACTCATCACCAAACCAAAAGAAAACAAGACTATAACTCTTGTCACTCAGATCTTTCAGTCCCATCATTATTCATCGTACCATTTGTCGCTGACTGGTTTTTAGATCTTGCTTTCACGGGAGCAACATTTTAAGGCCAGTGGATTGACTTGTGACAACACAACTATGTATGTTTGTGCTTTTTGTCTGGTATCAACCGCAGACATCACACAGTGTTTCATGCTCGGTCCCAGAAAGCCAGCAAAGCTTTTATACAGACATGCTCAAGCAACGGCCAATGCATCATTCTATATGAAAGATACATAGATTGCCTTTTTTAAGATCATTTCAGTTTAATAAGTCACATTTGGGTTTTATTTTTTAACCTGGCTTTATATAACCTGCATTTTCACCTGGGTAATTCGGCATTTGAAAAAGGATTGAAAAGTTAATTTAAATTTATTTTTTTTTTTAAAACGCAATGTTAAGTGTGTATTCTAACTATTATAAAAGCGTGCTTTTTTTCACAAACCTCTTGAGGTTGCATAAATATAGATAATGACACTGTTTGTATAATTACACTGAAACAAATAAAGACTTAAAGAAAAGATAATTTATGCATTTCTTTATGCATTGTTACAACCTTCAGTTCATTTTGTTTTTGATTTTTTGTTAGTTTTCTATAATTGCCTTTTTCTACCTCCAGCACTCGTTCCTTTGATTGTCCAAGTTTGGCGATCTGTCTTTGATTATCAGAGACGAAGTGTGTCACCCATTTTCAAAAGTTTTGGGGGAGTTTTGTTTGAAAGTGCGGGATGGGCCAGGAACCGTTGTTAAAGTGAGCTTAATATTTGGCATGTACAATTTTTTACATAGTAAGATCATTAACTTTTGTGCTTTGTTTACATTAAGCCTTGCTACAATTGTAATCTTTTAATTCTGGAATTTGAGATTATCCAATCTGATTAATGACTAATATGTATTGGCAAAATCTTCATGCAAATATGAAATTTGTGATATTGGTTTATATAAATAAAACTAACTTGATTTTATTTAACTATATTGGTAGAATTCTTCAGTATTTGCAAACAAAAGCTAATCAATTAAATTGAGTGTTGCTGTATTAATTGCGGTGTATGCAATAGTGGAACAGCACAATGTGGAATGGAAACAGACAGCATCTGCTATTATAAAACCATTAACATTTAACCTGTGTGTATAATTCTACGGAGTTCTGTGTTAACAGACCATTTCACAAAAATATATCTGACTGGATAACACAAAATTGTAGAAAACCCAGCTGGATATCACGTGCGGCAGGACATCCTTAATTAGTTGATGATCTAAAATAAGCAGCAGACTGAAAAACCATGTATGGGCCGCTGTATACTTTTACTTTGTAGCTTAGCAAGTAATCTAGTTAAATGTTGCCATAACATCACATTCACATAATATACACACTCACAATCTGCTCTTATTCATCATTACTCCTGGTTCCATGACAAATATCTGGCTGCTAAATCCAATTCCAGTAGTATCTGCGTCCACCATAGTGACTATACCACGCAGTAAGGCTTTAAGGGACTAAACTGCCTTAAATGCTGACAATGTGATATTCAATCTTTGAGGCAAAAACATGCTTGTCCCCATCACTGTATGCTAATGTGGATGACAACTTTTTTTCTTTTTCAAAAAGAGCTATTCAGTCCTGACTTAATGCACAAAGCTGCACAGCACATTTTTTTCATGGATTGCGGATGAGCTGCGAGAACGTCAGCCAGTGCTGAGATACCGCTTCACAGCAAAGCTGACAGACTGAATTTAGGACCTTGACATGTTTTCACAGCAAAGAGGCCTGACTTAAATGACTTCAACAGATGCATTTTTGTTTTAGAGACATTACGTCGTAATTTACCAAGTTCAAATCAACACGTTTGAAATGTTCACCAAATTCTAAAAGTCTTAAAGACAAGATACGGTATGTTCTGCATAAATTTAGTGGTTTAATTTATGCAATAAGCAGTGTCAAACTTATCATGTATAATCATTTTAATTTAACTAACAAAAAGGTTTGTACTGATAATCACATTCTTTTATAGGGTTTCCTGTGTTTAACTAAGCTATAAAGATACATTTATGTACGTGTATTGAGAAAATATCATTTCTTCCCTTATAAGTAGATTTTAAGATAGATAAGATAGCAGCAAGCATTTAATTCAATTTAATACACAAACACTGTCAAATCCTTATGTTCAAAAAAATCTGTAAATGCAACATTTTTGTATTTATAGAGCTTTTAAAATATAGTCATGGGAATAACTTTTTATTTCTCTTAATTGACACATTTGTTACAATAGTGATAAAAAGGTGGGATAATATTCAAGTTTGCAAACTGCTGCAAATCTTATTTGTAAAGCGACGACCATGATTTATAGCCTATTTTGATATTTTCTGTTTGTTAAAACCTACTCACAATTTTCAAGTACTTCAACTTCTTAATTGTGCAACATCTGTTAGTTGCAAAGATTTAGTACACTTCGAGTATTTTAAGAAATCACTGCAATAATTGTCTCTCGCCTGAATGGAGGAGTACTCAAATCAGGTTTTGCTTATTCACAAACACCTGTACATTTAATTTATAACAAAATAAATTATAGTCCATAGAAAATGTATGTATACTTAGTTTTGAATTATAGTTTTATAGTCATATAATTCACACCAGACGCACAGCAGGAGATTTGTTGTGAGCGAACATTCCAGCACATACATAATTTATCTTCGAGAACTACTTCCCACCAGCACAGCTACTTTACAGTGTACTCATGAATGCCACCACCCAAATCCCTGTGGAACTAATGAATTTTTCATACAGCCATGTGAGCACCAGCCATGTGCTTATACTGTACACACCTTCTAAGTTTGCAGTGGTCGTAACTTTCTCTTACCTCTGCAAGAGTTCGCTGGTTGTCTCGGGGGGGTATCCACCACTTTGTCCTTTTCCCAGCATTTTTGTATGGCCTCTCTGGACACTCTCAGTGCTACTTGTCCGATTCCCAGCTTGCTGCATGGCAAAACAAACTCCCTAGCACCACCTGCAGCTTTAACCCCCTTAGCCTCCTAACCCCCCCCACCCCACCCCCCTCAAAAATAACTAGCTCAGTCCAAAGACAGCAAATCCTGATGAGTCAACCCTCTCCAGCCTGCTCTGTTTTTCTCTCCCCTTAGTGCATGGACAGATGACAGAAAGGCCAGCAGGAAGAACAGTGGCTGCTGAGAACTTCAGCAGGGGCTCTACCACACAGCTACTCCTGATCGACAGCAGCAAAGGCAGCAAAGCGCTCTTTAGCCCCTTCTCTCCAACTCTCTTTCCCTATACACTATGCAATGTAAACTTACAAGCTTTTCCCTTCATCTCTCAAGTGTCCAGAGATGGGGAAATCAGATCAGAGCCTCTTCAAAGAAAATCAGGAGCTTGACTGAGTGAAGTTTAAGAGGGAATAACAGAAGAGGTGGGCTCAGGGGACGGCAGAAGGGGGGTGAGTTGAAAGGGACCAACTGGGAGTCCCTGCCCGGGGCAGCTCCACGCGGCACAACAACAGGGACAAGAAAGTCCCTCCTGCCACAACTGATTATCACCTCTACAGTGTCACACAAACACACACCCACAGACGCACGCACCATCGCATAGTCTGGCCAATGAAGGGATGCACTGGGGATCTGGGAATGCAATCAGTCACTCAGTAGGTGTCGGGATCAATTTAGCTGCTGAATCATTGGAGGGGTCCGGTCTCCAGCCCCTGGAACAGCGTGTCAGATTATTCACATTTTGTAATGGTCTGGCAGTCTGCGGTTCCAGTCTGTGAGCCAAAAGGTGGGGCGTGTTTGGTAATAAATCACCATCAGGGGAAGAATAGTACTGAGTGAGAGCACATCAGCAATCATTGAAGAATACACCAAACCTCAAAAGGAAGAGACAGGGTCTAGCTTGGTGTTGCCAGGTTGGATTTTTAAATTATTTATTCATTGTTGGATAGGAAATCATCATTTGGCAGGGGGATTAATATTGTGACTGGAAACACAGACTGTGTCCAAAGGATCAGTCTGAGAATGTGAGCTGCCCTGTCTATTCCCAGAAACCAAAACACTGTCTCAAAAAAAAAAAAACATCTTTGAAACTAGATATTTGTTTTAAAAAGACAGTTTGGCTCAGGATTTTAAGCAATTTGACAGATGATTAACTTAAAAAGATAATTAATTGCAAGGAGTGATTGATTATATACATCTATTTTTTTTACAAAACACAAACACATTTGCCTACTTTGCTTTAACCAAGCAAAGTGGTGTAAAGCTGTTGAAAGTGTGAACCAAACACTGTGACAAGTGGCCTTAGATCACATAGCTCGAGTGTTCATGCGGTGTACTCGCGACATTTAGAAATATCCAAGGACTTTGTGAATCTACTTCATAAATGTTCTGTGATGAGAGAGGGAAAAAGAACTGAATTTCCTTTTTTTGAGGCCAAAACTTACTCACATTTAAGGGCAGGGCCACTTGAGGGACCAGCTGTTTACAAGGTGTTGCTACAGTCTTTAAGTCAGACCCCCCCCTCACTTTTCCATAGCTCCAACCTCTCGTCCAAATATGATCACTTCTGGCACCAAAATTCCAGGATGGAAATGGCCGAAATGCTGAACTCCAGCAGTCCACAAACCAGTGGGTGATGTCACGGTAGCTACGTCCATTATTTCTAGTCTATGCTCCACACCAGGGTTGAAAATCAGCACCAGCCACCAGCCAAATGTTGGTTAAATGTGCAAAAAACCATGGCAATCTCTTGAGTGGCTGGTAGATTATGGATCCACCTGCCACAGCAGCACAAAAAAGTTTATTTCCAACCCTGCTCCAAACACAGGATTGGTGCATATGTTACAGCTATCTTACAGCTAACATCTGTTAATACATTTGCAGACTGGGGTGAATAAACGGCACAAACGGTCCAGCAGTCAAATCTGAGCACATATGATAAGACAAAAAGTTTTGTATTCTGTCTGAATACAAGTTTACAGACTATCTCAAATCTAAGTGCTGCGTATTTCAGAGTAGGGTCTTCTACGGAGGAACATGTTAAATCAGCTCAAAGCTCGTCCAAGTGCAATCAAAAGCATGCTGCCTCTCTCCCAGCAGTGCACAAGGACCTGAATTTAAAGGGCGCTTTCCTAATCAACCAAGAGTGGAGGCATTCTCTCCATCCTCACAGTGTCTGCTTCAATGATGAACAGCAAAATTCAAAACATCTGACAGATTCCTTACTGACAACCACCAGGAAACTCTCGCTACGCATTGCGTGTTTGCAAGCACGCGCATATATTCATGTGACAACTCTACATAACAATCCCCCAACTTATTTTTGGCTCTGTGAGAAAGCAGATACCACTGTAGCAATGCATGAAGTGGTTTCTATAATGGTGGACTTCTGGATGAGTCAGTGTTGAGCATGGCAGTAACAGTAACAGAAGTGAATTACAATTAAACTGTTTCATTTCCTGCAATCTTTCAAAACCGTCAAATTCCACATCCACAATAAAAGAGTTAGCTCCCCAAATTTTCTGAAAGGGCGCCTCTTAGTTAACCAGTTCCCTTCTTTACATCACCGTCTTCTTTGAAATGAAAAATATGTAGCTGCAGCAATTTCGGGAATGGAAAGCTTGTGCCTACATACACACATAAGACATTTCTGCCACTAATCCAACCTTCAAAAATGATCACAGTGACACTCCTGTGAAAGAACGTGTCTGAATGAGTCCTTCCGTGTTTCTGTCTATGTGCCGCCAATGTAAAAACAGTCTAGTTCTAATAATTATGGTATTTGTAGTCAATCTGAATATCAGTAAAGCCTTCTTACTACTCTAAAAGTGAGCTGTCAAACTGCATTTCCCACAATTCACCAACGCTGCCTCACCGGGTAACATTAGTGTAGTCGTGTGAGCTGAGAACATGTTGAGAAGTGATCCGTCAAATTCAGTGTGGCCAGCTGTGGTTGATAAGCCGAGTGATGAAACGTCATTTTGATGATTGAGAGTGGCAGCAAGAGGCCTTGAAAAGAACAAACCGACGACAACGTGTGCCAGTCTCAGCTTCACACTGCTCAGAGCCAGGTCTGACAGATACAGATCTACCTGAAGTTAAGCGTGCAAACAAGTGGCTGTTCTTTAACGCTCTTGCACTTAAATCATGACAGAAAATATTTATTACTCAGTAATTATTAATTAATTGTTATCTGTAATTTTTTTTTCTTGCTTAAACCTAACCACATAATAACAACAGAATTGTCAAGTTTCAACACATCATGTTATCATACTACATATCATATAGCGTGCAGAAACCTACAATGCCATTTGGTTGCTATCATATCTTGGTGCATATGTAACTTTTGTTATTTTGTGTTTTCAGTTGACATACTTAACTCTAGAAGTTACTGAAAAAATAATCTTTTGAAGAAATCAAATTTTTAAACGATTTATGTCCATGCAAGAAAATACTTGCGTCTGCTACAAAACACCCAACCATCCTCTCTGTCACTGCTGACACATACTAAAAATAGGAATGTACAGCCCTACTAGCAAGAGCTGCGGGTTTTATATGACGGGAGATGATGGCTCTGTTGTCTGCAAATACATGATCAAATTTAAATAAATGAAATATTGTATATGTCTTTATGAAAAAAAAAAAAAATTTTATATATATTTTGGCAAGTAATCATGGCAGACTTCAGAGGGCTGTACTTTGTATGTGTGTCTGTGCTGCAGCTTACAATGTGTCACCAAACTGGTATGCGTGGATTCGAAAGCTGCACAGTATATCTTACCATGCATGCAGTCATTATCAGAAAATTAAGAGGTATTTAGAGTGTTTCTAGTTTTACGGGGATAAAGGGAACAGGGAAATGGTTTGTCCTCTGTGCTAATCTCTCTGGATGAAAAATGTAATGGTATCACAATCTCTCTGTATCAGTATCACCATTATATTTTGTGACACAATAATTCAGTGCAACAAAGACAACCATAACAATCCATACCATTTGCCAAATGCCAAAGTAAGACTGTGTTAAGTAAGAGCAACTCCCTTTCCAGGCGATCAGTTTTCCAGAAAATGCTGCGGGTGCAGCTGAGAATGCCACTCTGGAGCGGAGCATTCCCATGAAGACGGGAATGTTTATTTTGCAGCGGATTTAAGCTGACATGTGTGAAGCCATTAAGCAGGCTTAGTCTGTTAATTAAAGCCATTCTAATATTCTACCTTTAGCCTCATTAGACTGAGACCTCTATGTTGAGAACTGAGCGGGCAACAGTATGTGACAAGCCGAAGCTCGCAAATTCATTCACGAACACATGTGACACACTTACATACACACTGAAGGTCAAATGTGGTTATGGTCATTGCATGAGAAGACGGTATCGATTTCAGCAAGCTGCTTTTATTGTGTGCACACTTGAACAGGCACACCAGCTAGCACCAGTGACAAACACTAACTTACACTGGTTTTTATCTGGTTTTGGGTTGACGCTCTTTAAAATAATTGTATTTGTTTAAATTATTCTTTTTTTTGTCAAACAGAAGAATCATTACAGTAGATTTAAAAGGCTGTCCCTACGATCGGATGAGGGCTGGGCAATAGGTCAAAATTATATTAATATCATGAAATGAGACATATTGCTATACAGTATTAGATTTTGGATATCATATCGTTTGTTTGAGGTATTTGGTCGAACATTTTGTGATATTTGATTTTCTCTGTATCTCCCTAGATCGGATCATTCAAGAGGCATGTTAATAGCAGGTGTAAACAGACTCTAAAATTCACCTTTAATCCCATGCCGAGAATATTCTGAGGTTTCTTGCTATGTCATTAAAGAGCGTACAGATATCACTGCAGATTTTTATGTCCTGAGGCTGCTTTAAGCTTCGCTTCTCTCATATCATGGTTGAATTACACACTACTGTCTGATCCAAGCAAATGCATATACCTACAGCCAGAAAGACACAGAGACAAACCCACAGTCTCTTAATCTAAATCACCACAAAAAAATCCTTGTCATCTGCAGTATAGAACTTGGTGCCCTTGTGGCTAACCCAGACTTCAGAGAAGTTATGACCAGCTATCAGCATTTGGCCAAGGATCCAGAGAACATATGACCTCATAAAACCAGCTTAAAAAAGGCATGAGGCACATGCAATCACTGACAACAACAGCCTGTAAATTCCTCTGACAGCAGTTGCATTTTTTTATTGTTGAACTAAAATTACACAATGACACACAGCCGTGCCACCCCATGCAGAATCTCTATTACTAATCATGCTACTAGCTTTACAGAGCACGTACAGCAAAAAAAAAAAACCCATTTAAAACAGCCGAAAATAGAAGCGAGTTTATAAACAGTTAACGTTTTATAGACCTAAGTGACACTAACACCAGCAAAGGAACCTGCATAAGATCCTGTCTAAGTCCCAAACTCGAGAAGCTTTAAAGAGCTGAGATTAGGAAAGAGTTTGTTAACACGTTCACATTTTATAGACTTGAACGGCCCCTACACTAACATGTAAATAACTAAGTGGCAAGTCTTGTAAAAAAGATTGAACAGATTCTTGGAAGTAAATTGAGAGTCTAGCTTCTATGTGGTACAAATTAAACTGTGAATTTACAACTTTACACTTACCTTAAAACTGCCATAGTGATCCTTTGATGTGCAAAAACGAGTGACATCAGCTTAGCCAAGTCGGAGTTCCTGTGAGGGACGAAAAGAGTGTCATAACATTATTCTGAGGTAGATACACAATTACCTCACTTAAATACGACTCAGTCAGACAAAGCATTGAATGAAGAAAGTAGCTCTGTGTCGGGCTGCTTTCAGTTTCTTAATTATGTGACGTCTATAAAATCACTAAAGTGGAACCCTGGCTGTAAGCATTACCATTAACACAATGTCAACCATCCCATAACTCAGAGATCTGGTCTTTATAAAAGAACTTTCACAAAGATCGCAGTATTTCAGAAGACTTTAATAAATATTAAATTAAATATTCTCCAGCTTGAACTGTGGCAACATAACTGTAGGCTTCTCTGAAATTTTCAACTTTCAGGGTTACAGAATTAAAAGGTACTCTGAGGCAAGGGAAATAGAAACTCAGATTTTACAACGCATTCCCAAACTGTGAAAATGTCTCTGGGTTGTTATGGCACGACTTCTACATGTTAACTTCTATTTATAAACCAAAAGAGGGAATATGTTAGAATATTAAATGAGCGGTGTGTAAGATTTATTGGCAGAATAAAAACCGAATGAAATGAACCCGATGATTTTTAGCAGCTAAAAACAATGAATAAAGCAGTTTCATGTTAAAAAACTGTTTTTCTGATGCTGTTTGGCTTGTTGTGGGTGGCTGCTAACTATGATGGCTAACGGGAAAATGCAAATGGCCCTTTCTAGAACTAGTATTTGGTATGTCTATTCCAGGCAACATGCTATTTCAACATGGTGTACTCCATGAACAAGGACCCGCTCCAAATGTAGATATTAACAGCTCATTTTAAGTTAACAAAAGCCTGCTGATTCTTATTTTCGGGTGATTACACATTGTATAAAGCATATAAAGCACACCCTGGACCTTTAATCTACAGAATGAAAAACATAGATTATTCTAGTTCATTTAATTAATCAACGTATTCCCAGTTTACTTTTAGATTTTGAATTTGATGTTATGAAATACCTGGTATTGTATGGATCTTTCCTTGGAAATGTCCTGTGACGTTCAGGACACTCAGCCTTTTTTTAACTTCAAGTTGCATCATCAGAGAAGATCGAGGAACCTCACAGTCAGCAGCCATGACTGAATCTTTAAGAAGAGAAGCGAAAAAAACACCACAACAATGACTGCTTAGTATGAGACAATAATAATCTCAAAGACTAATACTAACAACATCTCTGTTGTTTATTTTGTCAAAGATGCCCTTGATTGACAATTCAGGTTAAATTACGTCATGAAAGTTAAAAACTCATGTAAATCACAGAACTGAGTATTACTACAACACTCATCTCCCGAGCATGTATCGCACTTTGCGTCAGGCCAGCAGCATGGGTCATGTAGTGAAATCAGGGGCCAGATCCGCTGATGACCTTTGGGTTCCACAGAGTCTGAGCCGGGGGCCCCCTGCAGCTCAACGACAGGCCAACAGGGGTTAATATCTGTCTGCCTGTCAGGCAGATTGGTGTCAGCTAAATAAACACTACTCTGAGAGGACCCCTGGAGTCAAAACTAATATTATTCTTTAATTAAAAACTATGTATTTTTATCCATTTGAAATACAGTATTTTCATATATATAATTGAATTTAAGCTTCATGACAAAATAGAGATAAATTAAATTAACCCCGGAAGGTCAAAAGTCAGGCTAAATACTTCACCTCTTTTGTTTTATTTAGCCAGGACTTATCGAGACAGTAACATTATTGCCAAGTATGGCTAATGAGCAAACCTAGCAGCTAGCATGATTTTGAATGGGTCATAAGACTAAATACTAAAAATAGACACTTACAGGCTGGTAAGGCTATCCTGGCTAACTAGCTAGCATTAACTCACTAGCTGGTACATTACTAGGATATCATAGGTTAGCACTTAGCTTCTTTTTACAGGGTTCCCACACCTTGTCATGGACAAAATTTCAAAACTTTTCCATTACTTTTCGAGGACCCCACATAGTTTTTCTTCTTGGCTCACTAGCCCAGTTTTCCTAAAACATAAAATTCAAACTCTGATCCAACATGTCAGCATCCCTCAACATGTGTTCAACGACGTCTGAAATTTGAAACAATCATTTCTGTTTCTACAATATGTGACTGTGATAAAAGGTGACATTTTAGCCATTTAAAAAACAACATGGCTTTTTTAAAAATTTGGGGAAAAATAGAAAAGAAAAAAATCTCCATTTAAAAAATAGTTTTCTATAAAAAAAATAGCCAAAATGTTTTAAAAAGGAGAAAGTTTTAAAAGAAAACATACATTCCACATCTTCAGGCCCGCTGGTTTGGAGGGTATGTTTTTTTCGAAATATTGGCAATAAAATAAATACTAAATACAGCTGTTTAAAGTTGCATGCCCCTCATCTAAAGCCAGCGGTCCTTCAGAAATGATTTGACATGCCTGGTGGGCCATCACAAACATCCCAACATAACCAAAACATTGTCACGTGTCGGTGCATATTGACTTGTGACATGTCACAAAAAGATAAAGTCATGTTAAACTGATATGATTCAATTTACAACAAATTTCCATTTTGCCAAAACTTCAAATGATTTTACTAGTTCCATGACTTTTCCAGGCCTGTAAAATGTTATTGTGAAATTCCATGACTTTTCCAGGTTTTCCATGACAGTGGGAACCCTGTATATATATATATACATAATTAGGATAATCATGAATGTAGCCAGTACTTATTCATATAGTTATATTATAGGCTGGTGTGGCGAAATATCAAACATAAAAGCCACCAGTACTGTGGACAGGTCATAAGACTAGCCTTGACTGTTGACTGGCTAACAAGCTAGCGTTAACTTATGAGCTAGCATATATTATTGGACAGTCATAGCCCTTTTTAAAACCGCACAGTTATATTATGGGTTAGTGTGGCTAACTAGCAAAACTAGCCTGCATCATTTTAGACGAGTCGTAAAACGAGCTAAACACTCACCTAAACAGTAACTATCGGGGTGAGTGTTTAGCTCATGTTGGTCTGACTAATTTAGCCATACCACCCCGGAACCGCTACTGACTGATATGGCTAACTTAGTCCGGCTAACTAGTTTAGCTTACTAGCTAGGATAAAATTAAACAGTCAGGTAGTGACCGTCCAGCTTACCTGGACAGCCGTATTTCAGGTGAGTGTGGTTAACAGAGGCAGCGTAATCTCGTCAAGTCATCTGTTAGTATCCCTCACACAGACCTGCCAACAACCACGACGCTGAAGTTAGCTTCTGATTTGTAGCCACTCATTCAGCAGTTCAGGGAGAGTTAGTAAGGACGGGCCATGTGCATCGTTAAATCAGCGAGTCTCGGCTTTGGGCAGCTCATACTCAGCAAGCCTCAGTATTTTTGGAACCCACTTTTACATTTGTAAAACCGTAATCTATTTATGAAAAATGCAGGAAAGGGAGATTTCATAGCAATTTTCACACGTAGACCACACTGAACCAGGTGCAGCTCAAAACCCACTATATTTAAACCGGTCAAATCTGCACTAGATTATCCCAGAGAGGCTAAAGATGATTAAAAACACGATTTCAGATTTGTAAAACTTTTATTGTATTTGTGAAAAATACAGGGAAATGCACTTTTTTTGCATTTTCAAAAATAAAGGTTTCACTATTTGAAGTTGAGACAAGGTGCAAAAAGCCGACGAATCGAAAGCTATCTTCAGCGTCGTTACCAACGTCTCTGTAATACATCCATGGTTGAACACAGCATGACTTTAGTGAAGGTCACCTGTCAGCTGGACTAACCTTTCCCTCCTCCGATCAAACTCTCTCAGACTCAAGTCAGCAAGCAAGCTGCAACAGTAAGAGGCCCTTCTATATAAAAAAATAAAATTAATTATCAATTGAAGTGTAGTTAATAAAATTCATTATGGCTGAATTCCATTCAGCTGCTTCAGTTTCAGGGCCCTGGTTTTGTTCATGCTGGCTCACTGCCACAGTCCAAGACCATAGACTGTATATAAAGATACATCTTTATATACAGTCTATGACTGAGATACATGAATAGCACAGAGACATCGTTAAAAAAGGTTAAAAAGAGCCTACGAGAACATAGCACCTTGTAAAAATGAACAAGTGAGTGACTGTAAGTAAGCGAGTGAGTGAGTGAGTGAGTGAGGGATTACCTCACCTACAGAGGACCTAGGTTAGTTCAATACCAGAATCTTGTTGTGAGTTTAATAGGTGGTGATAAAAAAAGACACACACCCTTTAATCAACTGAACTTTACATAACTTTTAGAAATGACCTCCTCAGCTGCACTCACAGGGAACAGAAATTTTAGTTATTTGAATGACACATCTCTCTTTTTTTGTTTTTTTTAACATAATGTTGCATTAGTGCATTTCCTAGGTTTTCATGTTTTGTTTTGGTATAATTATATGCACTGAAGCACAATAATAAATATAAATAAATAAATAAATAAATTATAATCTGCGTTTTCATGCTAAAGTAGCCTTTAATATGCCAACTCACCACTCAGTTTTTTAAAAATTATTTTTACCATATGTCTTATGTATGAGAAGATAATTAAGTCACGGTCAGGAGTCAATACCAATAATAATAATCATAATAATAATAAAACCAATTTTACAAAGTGCTTTACACATAAAATTGTAAAATCAAAATACACTGTTAGTGCTTGAATAACCATGCAAGCATGACCAATTGTCCATTGCAAGAACAATATATAATTAAAATCTGTAAATAAAAAACTAAGAAAAAAAACAATGGGTGAATTTTATCTGAAATAGAGTAGTGTACATTGTTGTTTTTGTTGTAAAGCACTTTGCACCTTTGTTTTTAAAAGATGATCTATAAATAAGTTTATTATCATTAAATGTAATGTTGGAAAAAAAGGGTACAATGTAACTTACTGGTTAAGAATTAGATACGACCAAACTGAAACAAACACCTTAAATGAGAAATTATGGGAAAGCCTTTTGATAAGGATAAGTAAAGTGGCTTATAGACTTGATAAAAACGAATTTTTAAAAAAAATAATCCAAGGTTCGAGGTTGAGATTTAACTAACTGAGATTTTTCCAGAGCAAAAAACGCCCATAAAAACCACCGCTCTCTGCTTTTGCGGCCTGCAACTCATCCGTCACCAGCGCTCCCAGGCTCCAGCTCAGGCTTTGGGACAGAAACATGTTTATATAGGAACTTTAACACAGAGCAGAATCACTGTGACAGGCCGTGAGACGAGCGGACAGATGACGGACACACTTATCATCTGACAGGCCGATAAAACAGACGGATATGGAGATGACTTTGGAGCCGCGGAGAGAGAGAGAGTCAGTCAGCCTGTCAGGCCTGCGTGGCAGATGGACCACCATGAAGTGCAAGGACAGAGCCAGTCTGTTCACAGGGCGCCCCCCTCCTCCTCCTCCTCCTCCTCCCACCGCAGTTAATAAGCACCTGTTAGACAACAAATTAACTTGTTGACTGTAAAAACCAGGACAGTTTTACGCCCCGTTTTTATGATAAGGAGCTTGATTATGAGAGCTAGTATTATCTGTCCATTACTGTACTGCGTACTCTGATGCCAGAGGGCAGCGGGGCAAGTGGACGGCTGAAAGACACGGTGTTTACTGTGTGATCGTGGAGGGAAGAGGGGATGCCAATGAGTGAGGGGTGGATTTTGCAGTGAAGGAAATACGATACGGGCGAGAAGAGGAAGTGTCATCGTTAAAAAACAAAACTTACAAACCAAAACACATCAACAGATTTCAAGGGACGATCGAAGAACGTCATATTTGTTATATTTCACAAATTAAAATCAAAGTGTAATCAATACTCACACTAAAGGTTTAGATGAAACGTGGTTCTGAATTCTCTGTTGATATACTGACTTTTTGAAAAAGTCAACAATTGCTCTTAACTGGCCATTTTATTGTTAAAAGGGATGATGGGTAAAACAGTTATCGACCTGGCTTTCAGGCTCTACATCAGCTGCTACAATTTGATAAAAACAGTAAAACATTTTGGAAAAAAAAAAACTATAGCTACAGTGGGACAAAGTTAATTTCCTCTTGACCCTTTGAAATCTTAGAAAATTGTCTTGATTTCTTTCAAAAACAAAGTTGGAATTTACAAGTTACAAGAAAAGGAATTCAGAAAAAAGAAAAAAAGGTTTTAAAAAGTAACCCTTAGAGCTATTTGTCAGTATGTGTTTTTTGATTATTCTAGCTGTTTACATTATTAAAGTTTTTGCTAGTTTGCTAGTTATTTGTTGAGTTTAATTATTGTTATTGTTGTTTTGTTCTAGCATCTTTAGTTTTTGTTTTGTAGTGAAGTGGGAAATATGCAGCACCCATGGTTATAAAGATACGTAGGCAAGTAGGACCAGCAGGCACCTGGGTGGGCAAAATGTTTTTTTACTGGAGCACGAGAGGCAAAGGGAGACATGATTTCTTTGTTCCTGTGTTTGCTTGTTTTTTTGGATAAATAAATCAAGGAAAACCGCAATAATTCTGCATGGAAATTAAACTTGAACTTCTGCCTGCGTAAACAAAATGCCTGTGATGCGTCAGTGGCTGCTACAGTATATGCTTAAAAATAAAACAACAAAAATAAACACATTTATAGTTAAAATAGTTAATAATAATAATAATAACAATAATAATAATAATAATAATAATAATAATAAATATATATACTTTTTAGATTTTTTCCCCCCAATTTTTAAAATCATTATTAACTTCTAATGATGTCTCTCCTTCTTTGTTAAAACTCATTTTCAGGTCACTTCCTTGTCACTTTTTCCTAATTTATTACAAATTGTAGGACATCTCTTACCAAGTTGCTCTGTGCCCATTCAGCCATGTTTTAAAAAAGAAATCAAACCAATTCGCTCGGCTTTCAAAGGTTTAAATGCATGTGAACGGTGTATAGCATAATCTTTGAAGGTCATAAGCCGCCTCGGTTACAGCTAGTTAGACTAACTAGCCATCTTACTGACCAAAACTTAGAAACTGAAATGCAACAAAACTAATTTGTCCAAACCCAGTGGCCAGAAAAAACATTGGCTTTGTATATTTCTGCAAACCATGGATATGATACATTTGCATGTTTCATGTGTTAAAGATATACTATTAAAAAAAAAAGGACTGGGCTCATACAGAAGTTAATCCCTCTCTATCATCACCCACTACATGTGTGTGGTGGTGTATAATCCTGCAGAGACTCTGACCTCGCCTATATTTTCCGTGTACGGGACATTTTCGGGGCGTGTACCCCCACAGCGCCCAGGTGAGGTTGCGGCTTTATAAAAAGGCAGAGCCCTGGTGCCAGACCGACTGCAGCGAGCATCCAAAAGACACACGGCATGATCATCTTCCCTGCTGAGCGTGTTTTATAAACAGTAACCGAAAATCCTGCGTAGTACACCTTTAAATTTGTATGTTCCACATTTAGCGGATATGTATAAACTTTACGTTTCACTTTTCAATTTAATGTTGTGACAAGCACTTTGGTCGGGGTGTGCACAAAAAGCACTTGGATGGGGTTAGAAAAGATAATGTTTTGACTTGACATACACAGTTTGGTTGACACAATCATGTCTGGAAATGTCCCGACATATCATTAAAAATACCTGTTTTTGTCACCCACACACGGCCAGAAATGTAACTGCTCCCAAACAGTGATCCGCTGCACGTCAGCAGTCTCACTTCAGCCTCATGCCATCAATCACGCCCTCCTCCTCCTCCTCCTCCTCCTCCTCCTCCTCCTGATGATAAACATATACACGTAATCGGAACTGCACCACTTTCGAAACGTTGATGTGACACTTATGAAAGGTATAAATTTAACATATCTCTGGTTTGCAGAAATGTGCAATGCCTGCATTTTTGTCCTGGAAACTGGGCTGATGTCTCTAAATAAGCTTCAGTTGGCCAGAGGACATTTTGACGTCACAGCAGGAGAAGTACTCACATAAATGATGGCTGAATTCCATTTAGCTGCTTTAGTTTCAGGGTCTCATATTTTATGGGATGAATTGTCCACCGCTTCTTTTACAGCTTTCACTTCTACGCACACATCACACACGAGACAAGATAGAAGAAAGGCAGATGGGAGGAAATTGAAACCTGTCTGAAATGAGTTCTGAGAATTTGGCGGGACCGATATGAGGCTCAGGTCTTCCTGATCCTCATCATCTGTCAGCTGACTTGGCGACAGATAGCGTGCGGGGTTGTTAGTGTCTGGCAGCCTTAGCAACAGATCTGTTCTCTGCTGGCAGGCCCAGGCACAGAGGGATGAGGTGTGCTGTCAGTATCGCACCAGGATCACTGACGTGTTGGCACCAGCGTTTTTGACCAACTGACTTTGAGGTCAGGGCAGTTCACATTCAGGATCAGAAAAACACCAAATGCAGATAATATTGGGGGGGGGGGGGTTATAACTTGATATTCAGGGTACAAAAACTGTATCTTAGTTATAAAATGGATTCTAACACAGGATGTCTGCAGGTCCTTAAAAAGTCTTGAATTCAATAAATACCAGGCCTTAAAAACTCATTTATTAGTCTTAAATTGGAATTAGTGAGGCCTTAACTGCCAAAAACATTTCATCTGATTTCATTTATCAGTATTTTCATTTCTTTTTGTCAAAATGAGTCAACCTCTTTTGAGTGAAAGTCCATTTTTCAGTAAATGCAATAATGTCACCACCTGTGTATAAATAATCTTATTTTGTACACAGAAGTGAGTTTCTATAGCACATAAAGCAACATCAATACATCACTTTTATACATATTTACTTCATATCAGAAGTCTTTCTTTCAGCTGGAGCACTAAGATCATTACGTGATAGCTATGACAAAACGTGTCATTCAGGTGCACGTTACGTGATGACGACATACTGGCCGAGGTTTATTTTGTTCACCTTCACGGGATTCTCAAATATTTTCATTTACAAAATTAGAAAACTTTTCAAGGACCCATAGCATTTGTTTCTGGCTAAACTTGCCCGGTGTTTTTATAACATGACAGTTTCTGACTGTCTTCAAACATAATTTCAGACAGCTGGCGTACCCTCAGGGATATCGTGCGGGGAAAATGAAGAACGTCGTGATGGTAAATAAAATGTTTAGAGCTATTTTACATCAACAGCTACAGAAAATAAATCTGCTATTATGTTATTAAACGTGGAGAGTTATCCACGCAAGATTACATGAGCTACATGAACTTTGATAATGATTTTTACTAATTCCATGACTTCTCCAGGCCTGGAAAATGTGATAGTAATATTTCATGACTTTTCATGATGGAACTCTGCCTTCAACACTCCTTTCTCTGTGTTTCTTAGTTGTATTTTTATTAGTTAAATCCTATTTTTGTGGCTTTTCATGTCCTTTTTGTTGAACAGTCTGATACAAATAAACTTACACTGCCTCTCTGTCAGTCTGTCCTCTCTCTTCACTCTCATTTGGAAAGAATCAATAAGGGCTCATGAACAGATAGTGAATAAATTTACATTATTGCATTTCTGACAGGAAGGAAAAGGGAAATGTAAATAAGTGCTCCTCACACCATGGAGTGTAAAACTGAATAAATGTTCCTTATATATCAGAATAATGTGCACGACAGAGGGAACGTCAGAGGAACAACAGCTAAGGAGTGTGACGGCGGGTTGTCATTTCTATTTTTCACTTCAGAAGTGTGAATTGGTTGTGGAGGAAGCTGCAGGAGCTCCGTACAGCACAGCACAGAGTGTGGTGTGAAACAGTGGTTACCAAGATACAGTAGGCCAACATAGTATTAAGCAAAATGTACCATTCACCTCCCTCCTACAGCCGGACAGAAATGTCTTTACATTTTAGGTGATGTCTTAACAATACAGCTGATGTGAAACAAAGCGGAGTACATTATGAAAATACGGTACCTTTAAAGGTTATAAACCTCTGACGCATGTGAGTCCTGGCGAACACACCAGACAGAGATGCTCCGGAGGTCTGCGGTATTACAACAGGAGTCTATGAATCCATCTCAGCAGGTCACGACCTTTCAGATCCGCCGCCAGTGCAAGGTGATGTTACACCAGAATGAGCCATGCATGTGTGACTTGTGGGATCTCCCCTGGCACAATGATTCAACAGGATCATTGATATCAAAAGCAAAATACGTCACAGACGTAAGGGGCTGCAAAACAAGTGCAAGATTCTGACCTTGATGATGGACAGTTGTTGACCTTGTGTCCACTACGGCTCAACGCTGAATCCTAAACGGGATGGGGTTTCCCTCCCTGGATATTTCAAGAAATTTTAGGATTAAATGCATGCAGAAAGAACAGGTAACAAAAACACAAATTACATACAATCATAAAATATACATTTTTCTCAAAAAGTAACAATTGTTTTACAAATATTTCTGAATACAGTGACAATGTATCACTTCAAAACAAATTTGCTAATTAAGTTGAAAATCTTTTTTTTTTTTCTAGCAACACCATTTTAGACTGATTTTCAACACTTTAGCGGTGTTGTAAAATCCTCTTGGATTCATTATGTATTTTCTCAACAGTTAGTCCTTACAGTAGACAGATCGTTTCCCTGCAGAAATCCTGCTGTGACCACGAGGATGTCAGGCGTCAGTGGCACAGCGCCACCTAGTGGTCTTTTTTAAATGTTACACTGACAATGTGATACAGTGTATTTTAAACCTTTTATTATTTTTGTAGGTTTTCTAGTTACATAAAAATGAACCAAAACATTTAAAACCAGGAGCAACATATGAGAAGTTTAATCCCAAACAATACGTCCAGTAAGGAAATCAGAGAAACTATAAAAGATTGAAGAGAAGAGGTTATATAGGATCTTTGAGGGAAATGATAAATTACAACTTGGCATTCCAGAAAACACAACTACTACCGAAGTCGTTCCAGGACCCAATCAGATGGTTAACTGTCTCTGAAATCTGCTTTTGGAAATACTAACTGATGAAATTCAGGGAATGTGCCGTTTTGGAATTAAACCTTTCATATATTTCAGTGACCTAAAAACAGGAAATTACACAACACACTAACAACCATAGAAAGGAACCACAACCTTTAAAACATTTTAAGCCATTGGGCTGGTTATGACATACAAGTAAGCATCATCTCATGAGTATAAAGAGTATACAGAAACCAGGAAAGTGAACAAAAACTTTTTACAAGGGTGGCATCAATAACAAAAATCCAGAACAGCTTGAGACCCTCCCATCAACACTGAGCTTTGACAATCTGCATCTGCAGTCTCAACTATGCACACGATGATTCGCTTTCCAAAAAAGGTCCTGAAGGTTCATTACCGTTCAGAGCGCCTCACACTTTGCAGTTCAGATGACAGATTACCCAAACTAGGCTCAGAACTACTGGCCAAAACTGAGCACAGGAAAACACAGAGTTGTGCTCTCTTCAGGACCTCTTTTAAAAAACATTTTTTTAAATTTCGATGTGAAGCGACATTTCTGTTAGTTGTCCGATGCAGCTTGGCTGAGAGGCACAGCAATGCAGGAAAATATGAAAAGACAAATGTCTCCTGCGTGCATACTTTTAACGAAAGAGCATTTCTCTCAAATTTGCCACAGAATGATGTCAAAAGTTAACAGTAACGTATTTTGAGCTTGGGTTTTCTGGGTGTTCATCCGATAAAATTTTAACCTTTGATCTGTAACACTTGCTGCATTGTTCATCTTGAACAGAAGGACTAAAAAAAGGCTGGTGGATTGACTGGGATATTTCTGTCCTCGGGCCCTGTGGTGGAAGGCTTCAAGCTACGCAGTGCACTGTTGAGGCGGAGGAGGAGGTCGCGAGGAGGACGATGAGGAGCTGAAGACTATTAACCATGGGTGGTGTCATCCTCCACAAAGTCTTTGGCCTGCTCCGCTGTGATCACATCGATGTGACTCACCTAAAAAGACAAGACACGCACACGCACACGCACACGCACACACACACACACACACACACACACACACACACACACACACACACAGAGTTAATGACCAATCAATGCCTCCATTTCAGCCACTCTGACTAAGCAGCAATCATTTATGTTATGAAACCACAAAAAAAGGAAATATTTTATTTTCTCTAAAGTTGCTTGGAAGAAAACCAGCCTGGTCTACAGAGGGAAACTGTGGTGGAACAGAAATAAGTGGTCCGAAAGGAAAATCAGCTACAGCAGCAAGAGCAAGTGACAGCAAGAGACAGTGTGTTTACTGGAAACCTTCACAAGAAAGAGTGACTTTCATGTGAAGCTGCTGGTTTCTGTAAAAACACATCAGAACAGAACTCTGGAAAACTGAATGAAAATAATCAATTTTCGGTTATATATTATTATCCTTTAAAATTCAACATCAAAGTGGTTGATGATGGCAATGATGCGCTAGCAGAGATTGGAGTGCGACTTGCTCTTTTATTTCATGGCGTAATGCCATTTTAGGTTTTAACGTCACAGCAAACAAACCTTCCTATGACTGAAGCCTCAGGTATTGTTTTTGACTGCCACACTACAAATCTGACTCACCCACTGCATTCAATACTGATCTGAGCCTTTTTCAAACATGTCATAGTCCCCTTTACACTGCCTGTGCAAGATGGGAATTTTGCGCTGTTATTACGCCCCACCATTCTTTATAAAAAAGTACAATTGCAGAATGGCGCGACAGAGTTGTTGAAGTCTGTCAAAAAGGGGACAACCTGCAGGATGGGATCATGGACGGGACACGTGTGATGTTTAAAATACCTGTTAAGTGTGCGACCAACCGCTGGGAGATTTATTATAATGCGCTGCTGACACGTATGTCACATGACACACGACTAAAAATCAAACCCGTCACACCTTTTTTTGCTTCCAGGTAGCCTGCACACTGTCTGAACTCACACTGGTGCTGCGTGATGGAGCCACTGCTCAGTTCACTGTTCTGTCTAAAAATGCAAAGGCAGCGTAAAGACGGGACTTTGAGATGCAACCTCTTTGTAAGAAGAAGTCATGATTATGTTTGAGTGAAGCACTTCTTGTCAAATTCATTGAATATCTCCTCACAGTCCACTAGCTGTCTGTTCCTCTTTGTGTGTGTGTGTGCTAAAAAAAAGAACTGATGCTGCAATGCACTGTTGAGCTGCCTCTCCTGAAGGTGTGAATCTTCACAACATCAGCAAAAACGGTTAAATTAAAAACAAGTGCATTCGTTTTTTGAGAATTGCCATGGCATTGTTAAGATCCTGCACAGCACGTTTGTAAGAAAACCCCTTCAGATAAGATAAAAACTTGAATGATCCTTGTAGTCACCTGGACGGCTCCTGCTCTTTAGAAGAACACTCACCTTGTTTCTGAATTTGACACCATAGAACTTATCAGCAGAGTCGAGCAGCTCAGGCCTGAAGGTGGTGGTGATGAACTGGGCGTGGCCTGCCAGCTCGACAATCATGTCTGAAATCGACGTGCAATACAGAGACGGAGATCATGACTTTGTAATATTTGCAACAGCTTTCATGCAAAGAATAAAAATTGATTACTAGAGAAAACATTTTTTAAAATAAATAATATTCATACAATACAACGCCACCACAAACTGCAGTCATGACGTTCAAATCAACATCTGTCTGATAGCATAACAACAAAAGTGATCATTTTAAGATTCATAACCATTTAGTATTTACTGTAGTTTACTGTGGCATGTCGTATAGATTGTATGAAACTGTACAGATAAAAGGTTTCAACGCTACACTGAGCCACAGTTCGAATTATATCCCGGTTTAGGAGTCACAGTTTGGTACACTAGCAAAAAAAAAAAAAACAAAAAAAAAACTGAACTTCCAGATTACATGCATCAAACTGTGATGTTTTGTCACGGATAGAGAAACCATTACAGCCTAGGTTTTGGTCTTTAATTTTCTGCTACTCTTGCAAATTAATTCTTTATATAATCAATACATGTATTTGTACTGGAAGTTTACCTGAGACAGCCTTCCTGTGCTGGGCATCGAGGGCCTGATCAATCTCATCAAACAGGTAGAAAGGGGCGGGGTCACACTTTTGGATGGCGAATATCAGGGCCAGAGCCACCAGAGACTTCTGACCTCCAGACAGCTGCTGCATCTCTCTCATCTCACCCTGCTTCCCCGTGAACGACACCTGCAGACGACAGGGCAGAAACACGCACAGACACCTGTTACTTTAACTTCATTATTATTAGACTCTCCACTCTGGGACAGACGATCCAGCAGATGGCCAGAATGCTCTTTTGCTGTTCTGACAGTTTTGACAAAGACACAGATAAATTTAGAGAGAGCAGAAGCGGGTTTTACTCATCGCGTGAGCAACTTCGCCTCGGTTCTGTTTTCCAGCTCGGCTTGAGTGTGTGAATTATAAAATGTGGATAATTCAAGGAATACACCAAAGTTTTTTGTCACCGTTAGCATTTTTTGTTAGCATTTCACATTACATTTAAACTGTGTTAAAGTCATAAAAATACACTTTTCAATAAAATGAGTTAAAAAACTAAGCTTAAAGAGATTATTGTCATTTTAACCCCTTTGACTCAGATTTTAAAAAAAGGATGGATGATAATGCGTCCCTGTTTTTTTAATGCATAATTTTTTGCATTTTTTATTTGCACAATAACCGAATATTACATATAATGAAAAGTATTTTATATCCTCGTCTGCTGGTGGGCCATCACGCTAAAAGTAAACATTACAGGATTTTAAAAGAGACATGATGATCACTAAAATTAGGTGGGAAAGAAGTGAATGTATCGTTATCAGTATCAGTTATCTGCTGAATGAGTTGTTATATATCGGCAAATAAAAAAAAAATCTATATTCTGCATCCCTAAAAAACAGTCATTTGACTTAAAAAGAGAAAGAATTCTCAGCCATAGGGACAAAATAAATAAGAGAAAAACACTCTTACTCTGATGCCGACTCCAGTGAACTGGTCGACTGAGGGAACGCTGCTTTGTGAGCCGGAGCCCCTCTCACTGTCTGCTCCGCTCTCACCCTCGTCTTGAGACTGGCTGCCTTCAGCATCGCCCTTCTTCATCACCAGTGTAGCTTTGCCACCTGGCACCAGCTTCTGGAAAACCTCACTGAAGTTCTTCGACACCTGAGGGAACGAAAAAACAGCAAGAAGAGGAACAAAGTAAATATGAGCCATATTGTGAGGCTGAAGCAAACATTACTCGTTTCTAAAAGTACAACCAGGAGTCCAAAAAAACAGTGAAACCAAGAACCAAACACCCATCAGCTGACTGGTATATTACAGAGTTTTACACTGGCTAAGTGATGGATGTGTGCATCCACCTGGACACTGTGAACAGGGTCTGACGTGCCCACGTACCTGTTTGAAGGTGAGCTGGATGGCCTCGTATTTGCGCAGCTCCAGGACGTTCATGAGCTCCATGATGGATTTGTAGCCACGGTCCAACTCATCCTGACGCTTGATGAGCTTTTCCTTCTGCTCAGAGAAGTTGACAAACTGGTCCAGAGCTTTCTTGTTGACATGGCTGTACTTCTTCAGCTCTGTGTTGCACTGCTCCAATTTTCGGAACAGCTGTCGGTAAGTAAAAAATGAATCATTAAAACGTTGTAATCTTTCAGGTAAGTCAGGTTGGCAGGCTGTATCTTTAAAAATAAATGTAATGTAAAGATAATAAGAATAGTTTGGTTTTCATCCATATAAGACTGTTTGTGTTTTCAAAAAGCTGCTCTAATTAATGTATTCTTTTCATTTTGGTAGAGAGGTTTTTAAATTCACCTGAAAAGATCATTATTATCATCATCTTTTAAAATATGTTTTACGTAGCTGATGCAGCGACTGTAAATTCAAAGGTTGATTTCGATACTGATGTATAAAATAACCATTTGGCCGATAGCCAATATTAATGTTTTTACACCTATTATTTTGTTTGTTCTGTTATTTATTCAAAAACTGGGCCTGGGATAACAACTCCACCAAACTTGGGATGACTGGTAAATTGTCCAAATATGTGAATCTTTGGTAACTTGTGGTTTCAAATGTCTTGCAACAAAATGCAGCTACACGCTAGCTTTAAATATGTACTTCTGCCAGCGTTCACTGGAGCACGTGCCTGGCTTCACAGTCAGAGCATGGTGGCAGCAGCCGCTTTTGATAACACTTAACCTTTTGGGGAAATGCTTTTGCAGGTATGCGGTTATCAGGGCAGTTAGTGCACAGCGGTGAGAACGCCCTTTAATATCCATTTCATATTACTGTGAGAACATCAACAAATTTCTCCTTTGAACGACTACATTTGTTTGAGTTTCTCGCCAAGAACTACATTTTACAAGATTATATTTTAACACATATGTGAACCCATTGTAATTTACCTTCAACCAATACTCAGTTTTACTCAATAGAGCTTCAACACATATCAAAGTTATTCACTGTAGCCTCCGTAAGCTGTTAGTGCCAGCTGCATTAGTGAATGTGATCTAATTTGTTGCATTCAAAATTACGAATACTGGCTGACACTGATACTTAGCCGATAAATCAGTGCATCCCTGCTTTTAAGAGGTATACGATGACAGGCATTAGTGTTGGAAAAACGCATGCATGCTTGATGTAAAAATTCTAATATAAAGTTTGGAGAAATTTCTGATAATAACATTAATGTCTTAATTTAGCATTTTTTTCTCTTCCCATCTGCACTGCCAGCAAATTTTGTACAAATGATTTAATTAATTTTAAACTTTTTTTTTTACATGAAATACATATTTAAGCTGAATTTTTGCCAATAAACCTGTGTATCTTCATCTTGACAGACACAAGTTTTAAAAAGCTAGGAAGTTAGCTGAATCCCACCAGTATTCTAGGGTGCATTGACATCACTTGTTGACTTAATCAGTGACATTATTTCAGATCCATTATTCATCTCGTAACATCTTAGAGAGTACGCGCCCAGTTTCTATTCATATCTGAGGATAACGTGACCTGATGAAGAACCAGCTTAGTCTGGACCAACAGGGAAATGATCTCCACAAACTCTCAAACTATAAATTCATCCATCCGAATCACTAATGACCGAGGGAACTCAAGCGAGTGCCATTATTACTTGGCCCTCTCATCCACTTCTGCAATCAATGGCACCATCTTTCCCCCGAGCAGTATCCTGTGGAGAGCGATTAACTATGTGGAGTGTTTTTGAGAAAGTGTGAGGCTATTTTCAGTATTGTCAAGGAGGGGAGATGACACACACACATACAATGTACACGCTCAGACACTTATGAAAGACACAGCCAAGTCCACTCAACTCACAGTCTGTGCTCCCAGAGGCAGCTGGCTGAAAAAAAACTGAGACGGAGCACTAACTAGTGTCTGAGTCACTGGTGAGTGGGTGGGATGTAATGGCCTCTGGTCTTATTCCTTAGGAGACCGAGCTCTGCATACACTCATAAACTTGATTCGAGTAGTAGGATGCACAGAAAAACTGACCTTCAGTAGAGGGTCGTAGTTATTGTTAGTGCTGCTGCTGCTGCTGTTGTATCTTCAGTGTCAATGTGAAGGCAAACAGTTGGGGACTGCCTTTCTAAACACACTGCACCATTTGTCCTTAATAGCACCTTATAGGGGTCAAAGCTTCATTTTTGTTTACAACAACAATTGCTCAAATGACTCTGTAACATAAAAGCTCGTAGTGGCCAATGCGTTACGGCTCCTTTACTGGAGCTCAGTAACAGAAGACTGTGCTTTTGAAAAATGTGTTGACTGATGTAACTTAAGGTATACACTTGAGTTGTTGTTGTTGTTGTTGTTGTTATTATCTTACACTTCTTCCTAGTATGCTACAAGCGATCAAACTCTGGCGGATGGGGTGCAAAATTATCCAGATAAACGAGACACGACTACATTCAGGGAGCCTACTGAGCCCTGACTGAGCCCAGGGAACAGCTTGCTCTTGCTCTGAATACAGGCTGGAGGTGCGCAAAGCTGAGTGCTGGCCAACGGAGCGGGTTATTGGGAAAAAATAAAACATTGTGATATTTGCTCATTTACATCAGCTCCAGTTAAGAAAAACCTCAGATAAACTGCATGAAGTATTTTTGTACAGAAGTTCACAAGAGCATGCAACCGCAGTTTACAAAAAAACTAGGTGTTAGACAAGAGATAATACAAGTCTGCACATTAGATTAAGCTTGCATAAATGTTTAAATTCAATTACCACCAAGGTGACGTAACTGTGGAAAGCTTCTTAAGAGGATGTCTTTTAATGGTTAGTATTAAGAGATGGAATGATTACATCAAGCAAATCCTGCCGCAATGTTCATATGGGCACCAGGCTCTTTTAAAACAGACTGCAAAAACTGAACCTATCCTTTGAAGGTCAATTTAAGCAGAAACTCTCAGCCTTTTGTGATTTGACTACTTTTGATTGTAAAAAAAAAATGAAATAAAAAAATCAGAGGACTACCTTACCCAAAGAAATGAGGAAAGATGACATTACAAGAGAAAAAGCAGACAAAAAAAACTAGATTTATTCCACTATCAGCTGTGGTGACTAAAATAAATATTCTGCTTACCATCAGTGAGACACTTGGGAGAGTGGTATTGACTGAATTTTGGTTGCAGCTGCCTTTCTCAGTAACCTTCAGTACATATCCGCAGCGCTAGGCAATTTTTAGCACCTGTGTGATAGTAAAGGGGTTTCTTGCTAGGAGCTATACGAGCAGCAACCTGTATCTAGCTTTCAAACTGGCTTTTAACTCAGTTTTGACTATGTTGCAAGAACTTTTTTTAGTGTCTCAAGCCTAATTCTTTTCTTGGGATGTATTCTTTTGGCTTCCCAACACATCCCGGCTGCTTTGTGTTTGAGCTTCAGTTGTTTTGGTGCCTCATTTGACAGGATTTCACCACATTTAGCACACCTGCTCAGCATCACAGGGTGCCATTATCAACACAAATTGAATGTATTCAGGGTTATATTTCCTCACCACATGCTTTGAAGCTTTTACTGCCACGTGGTTGTCTCCCACATCACATTTTCATTACCAAAAACCTTTCCATTCCAGGTCATTGAATGCCAGGCTATGTTAGGTAGCTAACAGTGGCAAAACACGTTTGTCTCTTCCTGGTGTGTTGTGACTGGCATGGCGATATTCAAATATAACTAGTCCCTGAAATTATACGTTAATTTCATGTTTTTTATTTACGTGAATTACTAAGCTCATTAAGATATAAAAATGACGAGCTTTGTAAATTCAGGGTTCCCACACAATTTTAATGGAAAAAATTCAAAACGTATTCATGATTCTTCAGAACCAATTTTTTTCTTTTTGCCCCGCGTTTTTCAAACTGGAAAATTAATAAATTTATGTGATGGTAAACAAGACGTCCCAAAAACAATGCTACGTCGACAGCTACAGAAATTTGCCATTATGTTACATTATGTGGACATTTTTAACGGAAAATCACTGTAACCATCTCATTACTCAAAACAAAATTTCATGACTTTTCCAGGTTTTTTAATGACCTCGGGAACCCTGTAAGCAACCAAAAAATTGTGTTATTTTACTCTAACCAACTGGCATCGCCTCTGTGACCAACGAGTTAGCGCTCTGAGGCCCAACAGCTAAACTAAAATATAATATCTGCTATAATATCAAAACCCACATTAAACAAATACGTCGTAGCAGTGCACCTCTGAATGATGCTGATGTTGTCTGGTTGACAAATGAAACTTGAAAGCCACAAACCATAATGTATGACCGTTAAGCACTGTGTGCGGGTGTGTTTGTGTACCTGTTTGAGTGTGAGGGTCTGGTACTTCTCAAAGGCCTCCTGAGGCAGTGAGCCGAGCTCTCTGATCTTCTTCATGCACTCCTCTTTCTTCTTGAGCAGCATGCCCTGCCTGTTAGTCATCTTCTCCAGCTCCTTGGTGTCGTGGTTGATGGCATCATTCTGCTCTTTCTCTATGTTCTTCCAGCGCTCCATGCTCTTTATGTGGTCCTTAATCTCCGACTCTGTCTTGTCAACCAGAGAATCCAGATCTGGGAAAGACATTAGAGGAGGTGGTAAGGATGGTGCAGTAGAGGTGAAAGGGTTCATTTCTAATAAAAAGTTCAAGAGTATTTATCATTCTCTGAGTCAGTGACTAAGCCTCTGCGCTGATGTACTGTCACAGGCTTTAAAGCTTACTAAATTGAACTTTTCAAAAGCAGACTGAAAACAACAACAAAAAAAAACCAGCCAGGACTTGTGTTCAATTTCCATTCACAACTACTATTACTTCATTTGGCTTTACAGGGTTTTTCATCATCAGCCAATTCATTTTGTAAGCTATTTCTCCAACTCTGTCAAGAGAGACAAGAAAAAAAAAAACAACCTGACTGTTTATTGAACCATTAATGGAAAATTGACATGCAAAGAGTTTAGAGCAATGGAGTGAATAGAATTACCGCTTATGAATTAGGTCGTGCTGTGAATATGTCTTTAATTAGTTAGTGACAATGATTCAATATGAATCCATGTAAATTAATTCTATTCAGGAATAACTGCCTCCTGTCCACCTCATCTGAGTCATGGAGCCACGAGAACATTTACACAACAGCCAGGCTGTCTGGAACAACACGTTATCCACAGTAGACAGTTTATGGGGGAATGAAGGAGGACGCCATCACCCTTGCTGGCAAAAGAATCAAAATGCGTCCCCCTTGTTAACATCCGCGAAATGCATATATATACATACATACACACACACACACGGGAAAGACGAGACAAAAAGCCAAAAGTCAGAAAAATAAATGACTCTGAGAAAAGTAATTTCACATGTTGGGTTCTAAAGAGAGAAAAGCAGACAGTGGAAACAGTTTTTAATCAACACTGGAAAGACTCTTAACACCTGTCAAAAATTAACAAACTTCCTATCAATTATCCACACTGAGAGTGAATTCTCACCACCACCGGCTGCTGATCCCAACCCATCGAGGACATCGCTAACAGACATCAGTTAAGATCACTGACGTCAGACAATAGTGACAAGTTTTGTTTTGTCAGTAGCTTGAAAAGATACCTGACGTTATGGTTCCCAACTAATAACAAGTATGTCATTGTATGCAATCCAAAAACTCATTATATCTGTCTCTTGAGTTACATAAATATATGTTTTTAAATATGTTTTATGACCTTAATTAAATGTGTGTGTCTGATGGTCTTGATAAATTAATGGAAATTGTGTTTTTTTTTTGAAAGGGAAGTGATTTTTTTTGTTGTTTTTTTAAACTGCATTCCAGCCTATGTGAATTCTCAGAGTTCACCTTCAGGTTACAAGCGTTAAACTTGACACTACCCTCACCATCCCAGTGTTGTGTTTTAAGTACAACGTGTACCTTCTGATCGCGCCAAAGTCTCTTTGACACGTTTGTTGATGCCGTCCAGCTCAGATGTTGTGGCTGTGAGCACTGTGCCTCCCTCAGTCTCTCGCAGCTCATTTAGCTCCTGTCACAATGCAAAGTAGGCCACATCAAAAAAAGAGGGTCATGCAAATTCAAACACTTCTCTTCTGACTTGTAATAATGAGATGCAATGCTTTCATTCATACAACAGCACACAATTTTATTACATTACATTGATCCAATTATCTAACAGCTGCGAACAAAATCCTTGAATTTTCTGGTTATGCAACTAACTTTGATAATTTAATAAATAACAAAAAAAGAACAAAGCAGAAATAATATTCTGTATGCAGACTCATACCACGAGACATTTCTAGGAAGTTTAAAGGGACAGTGTACCTGCTCCACTTGGTCAAGGCGCTTCCGTAAGTTCTCATTGAGATATGTTTCCACTCTTGTCATTATGCCCTCCAACTTGATCCTCTCATTCAACAACTGTCTGTTGTCCTGTGGGTGGACAGAGGGAGCAACACACAAAACACAAACAGTTACCCTTTGCCAAGTGCAAACAAACAAGATGTTAGTACATTCTCAGCCTGGTTTTCTCTTTCTCTTTTGTGCCAGGTGGAAGAAATCTAATGGTTAGAGTGATGCCACCAGAAAGCTGGAAACGTGAATTATGCCGGCAATGATATATCTAAAAGAAACTTTTGAACAATATTTGCATTTAGCAAGTTATAGACTGCCATAATATGACAACAATATCCATGTCCGCCAAATATTTTGGTTTTTTTTTTAATACACAAGCCCATCTTATACGGTATCTGGTGAAATGTCAGAAAGGTATGGTAGTATGATAAAAAAAAAAAGGATACTGTCTAAACCTATGTTTCACCCAAGCACAATCCCGGTACACATTTTATCCATTTGGTGGTGGAAATACACCATAACATTGTTTGCAAACCTCCATAAAAATCATGAAGGAAAGACAGCGTGCACATTTGGAAAGGAAATGGTGACCTCATGGCGGCAAGAACAGCTCCTATATTTTTAGTTTTTTGGATGAACAACAAGAAAAATAAAAAAGACAGAATATAATGTGCATAATGAGAAGAGGGCCAGGGATGAAAATTAAGCACATTGGTGCAATAGATGAGAAGAGATTAAATTTTGTAAATGGAGCCTAGTTGACATGGACAGATGACAACATTTACGTCACACGGTCAAGTGGAAAGTATGATTTGGCCCTAAAACTGTTGCCGAAAATTGTGTTTTGGCAAGTCTTCTGTTACTATCCTATAGTCATCTTTGAAAACCATATAAGGACACTCGTTCATAGTCTTTGCCCAAAATTAGTAAGCAAACATCTGTGTGTGTGCACTCGCTTCAGTCCAGGCACATGCATTATTGACAATAGCTCCAAACAAAGGGTTATGTCGCACGCAATTTAATTTGACAACCGCCAACATTGCAGAACCAAACATGAAAGGCTCCATGTTACAGAGGCGGAGTTGTTGCACAACGATAGCAGGAATGGCTGAGAGTTCATTGAGCTGAGAGCAGCTGGCAAAGAAAGAGACAGAGGCTGCAGTGCTGGATCACAGGACCAACCCACACACAGATGCTGCCTGCTACTCTCACCGCCATCAGGTCATTTAAATACAAAACAGGAGGCAGAAAGGGACAGGAAACAGAGTAACAACAAACTGTAGGCAACGTGCGTATTCTCTCAACTACATAGAGGGTGGAAGGATGCGTATACATCTGCTATTTAAGCAACTCTAAAATGTTTCTGATCTAAATGGCCATTTAAATCCACGCTCCATTATGTGGCTGAATTAAAATGAAACACTGCAGTTTACTGTGGCTCCACATAATAAAGGTGTCATAACGTTCTCATATCAAAACATTTTCAGTTTTCGAATCTAAATGAAAAATCATATCTTGACAAAACATGAATCTCGAGGTAAATCTAGTCATGAAAAATTTAATGACAAATATGAATTTAGTCAATTTTGAATCCAAGCTTAACTATGTGAGTAGCACAGCTTACTTAATATCAACGATGAATTCAGAAAAAATCCAAACAAGCAGCCAATCTTCTATAAAAGATGTTCAAAAAATGTTCAAAATGCTTTGAATAATAGAGGGATATGGCAGCAGAAGGTGATATGATACGACCTAAAAACTAACTCCACTTACAGGTAGCCTTTTTGAGGATTGTTTTTAAATAAATGGTATTGGGACTTCAGTGAACAGTTACTCACTGCACCAGCCCACATTACTCTGAAACATTTCCTTATTTTTCTTGATCTAAGACAAATCCATACCAGGGACAAGTCACTGCGACTGTCAGTCATTTCAAGCTGCGGCAAAGTGCATTGCAGATCCTCGGTATAACAACAGACACAAATCATGTCTCAGTATGATGCTACTGCTGACCTGCTGGAGTTGACGGATCTCGTCGTTGAGGTCATCCACACGCCTCTGGTCCTCCAGGCTGAGCTGAGACAGCAGATCTGTACCAAGCTCGGCCTTCAGTGACTCCCTAGTGGACTCCATGGCGTGCAGGCTGGCCTCCAGACTTTGGAGACTGCGTTGCTGAAGAGGAAGAAGTCAGAAATCAGTTAAAAAGTACAAACTGTGACTGAGCAGGGAACAGGCTGCACGCCAGCCATAGATCATGAAAAACAATGCTTCCAATTTGGTCAGGTCTCAACCTTCAGGCCTGTATACAGGTTTAAACGATAATATTGTGAATATCATTCGTGTATGATCACCTTGGGCATGAAAGTCTTCTCAGACTGTTGCCTCTTCTCCTTCAGCATCTTCATCTCTGACAGAATACTGTCTCTGGATGCCTTAAACTTCCTCTGTTGCGTCTCGATCTGCTGCATCTGGTTCATCAGCTGGTCGATCTCATTGTTAATGCGTGGAGGCAGTGATTAAGGAGGTATAAGCCAATGTTTATTATGGATGAGCCTTTTCATTTCCCTCAGTAGTCTCTTAGCTTAGAAATTAAAAGTTGCTGACTTGTCAGTCTTTGTCATCTCATACATTTTCTGACTCGATTTGACCAAGTGACTACAGGCTTCAGTCGTCCACGTTACCTCTGTTGCACTGCCTAGTAGTGTGAGGCGAGTCTTGTCAATGTTATTTATGAAGTCCAATATAACAGCATAACATATCCTACATCCTTAGATCCAAAACTACATCTATAATCTATTACAGGAAAATCACGAAACAAACCTCACAGACATGCAAAAGGGGTTGTGTGTGCGCAGAACAGACCAGCACACTTAGAGTAAAGACAATCTGGATGAAAACTTGTAAAATAAAGAGTTAAACTGTAAATAAAGAGTTAAGTGTAAATGAGTACACACTGCCTTTTGCAAGACTAGCACTGCCGAAATGGCATCCAGTTCTTCCCCGCAGTATAAAGTAGGACAAAAAAAAAGTCGGCACACACAATTGAATTAAAAACAGAAACAACAGAAACCTTTGTTTGTAGTGGCATTAGAAAATAAAAGGTCACAGGACAGCTTGTAGGCGTTTCAGTGCGACTCAGAGCGCTTTACCGTGATTGGCCTTCCAAGGGTGAACTGTGTCATCATCGATATCAAGGCAGAGGATTAAGGAGGGCTGTGCATCACATCATTAATCTAATTTAACAGACAGGCTAATCGATGATCCAGGAGTGCAGGACTCAGATGGTCATTTGAGGTTTACCAGAACTCAATAAACACTGAAGCCAATCAATCTGCTGATTTAAGAAGAGCTACTGAAAGTCATAAGGACTGCCCCGCCTGCTGCCCAGAGCAGATGGACAAACTAGATGGTCGAAGGCCATCTGATCATTTTCGTGAACGGGAACAGCTGACGGTCACTAACAGGTCACTAACCGCCCACTCTGTTGACCACTTATGAATAAAATATAAAATCAGGTGCATTTCACACGACTAAGTCGATAAGAGTTGTAGCAGTTATAAGCAGTCACAACGCAAATGACCTTGGCGTGTGACCTCAGTACTTCCACTGTAATGTGGTGCTGGTGGCAAAATGAAGAGAGCAACTTAAAATAGGGAGGGATGGATGAGGTGCATCTCATGCTCATCAACAGGGCAGAGGTGGAGAGTGAACAACAAGAGGCTTTTTAATAATTGATCTGTTTTCTGACTCACCGCTGCAGGAGTGAAGGACTAGTGCTACGTCATCAGATCAGTCATCTGTTTCCCCTGCCTACTCACGCACGTACGTAATAACCAGGTGCACACATTAACCCGCATACGCACTACTGGCTGCTGGTGAGAAGCTACGTAATTGGACAGGTGTGCAAACACACACATAATCATACCTGGGCGGAAGTGACCATATCCATAAACATACCGTGCAGACACAAATCCTCCCTGATCCGCCTGTTTTGCCTTCATCGTCCAGGAGTGAGTCACGGCTTTGGCCGATATGACCTAACATACACTAATCCTCTTTGACCCTCTCACTGCACCCGAGTCAGCCTCCTGCTGGCTGAAGTAGCTACATAACCCAAATGGATTTAATCCACATTAAAAATACAGGCTCAGCCATGTGACATCACAACGTATTTGAGTGAAGGTTGCACTCAAAAGGTGTTGTAACTTCTTTCAATTTCTTAAGCAGGACAAAGGCTCGTATACACCGCATCGCGGCATATGAATTCAAACGCTTCTTTATCACCAAAAGGTGTGAAGGTCATTTAAAAAAAAAAAAAAAAAAAGACAGATATTTTCAGTCCAAACACACTCTGAAAGAATATTGACTGTGCACGACTATGTTTCCTCCTCTATTTCTCTGAGGACGAGTACAGAATGCCAATATCACAAGTGCCTACAGTTTATCACACCTGCGATTTTATTTCAGTGTACTTCATCAGCTAACGCTTACCTTGTACTACATACTGTCCTTATATATATGCAACCACATACATCTTTTTATGATAACTAACAAGTATGTCAACGGTAAAACATATTTGGAGAAACTACTTACAACTGAAACTCATCATATATCATTTCAGAAAGATAGCTGATACTATCCTGACAAATGAAACACTTTTCTGGAACTAACAAGAAGGTGCGAATCTGATTTATGACTAACCATATTCAATTTTTGTAAAAAAAATAATAAAAATAAATACAATTTAATTTTAAAAAATGGAAAAAGGAACAATATTTCAAAGGGCATGACGTCTGTTTTGTCAAAAGGTGAATAACTCATATCTGATATGTCTTCTACTACTTCCTGTATACCCTCTGGGATAAACACAGACATAATAACTGTCCGGTGATCATAAGTGACTCAACCATTTTGTTAAAATCTATGTATCTCAATGGGGGGAGTAAAATCTGTCCTTCTAATGAAACAATTACTTGGTGAAGCTTTTACAAAAACTGCAAATGCCTCTTTTAAACTAGAATCTAGCCCCAGACTCAGCCAAAACGAGAGTAAGACCTGTCTGATCTGCAGTGAAACATCAACAGATTTCTAATACTGGAACAATGTCTGCAGCACAGCTAGACATACCGGCACTTTTTAAACCTCTTATACAAATCTCACAGTGAAAACGATTTCAATTACATGTTCTGACCTCACAAAAAAGAGCACATGCAATAAACATTTTTCTGCGTGCGCCACTGATGTAACATTATCTTAATGAGATATGACTGAAAGGATATGTTCAATGTTCCTGCGCAGGTTCTCATTGAGCTTGGCCTCCAGCTCGCCCAGCTCCTCCTCAGCCTTCCTCATGTCTTTCTGCAGCTCCAGACGAGACTTTCTGGTGTCATAGTAGCCTCCTGTTAGAGCTCCACGGTGGCTCACCTGATCACCTAGAAAGTCACAGCACAATGTACTGTTAAGAGTTGAAAGGCTTAGACGGTACTGGAACTAAAATGTCTAAAACTACAAATCAAATTCATGCTACATAAAAAATGAACCACGATACATTAACTAAAGGGCAGACAATTGAACTGGGAGTATAATTCATCATCACTCATCCAAAACGCAGCTGCCAGGCTTATACCTCGTACCAAGAAAAGCAACATCACACCAATCCTAGTTGCCATTTACTGGTTACCTCTGTGTTTTACAATCGTCAGGCTCCTGCCTTTATCTGTGACTTGTTAACTTCCAGCCTGAACGCTACCTGAGATCCTCCCACACAGCTCTACTCATGGTTCCAAAATCTAGTCTTGTCACTAAAGGAGACTGAGCTTTTGCTATGTGGGCCCCTCAGCTGCAGAACTCCCTGCCCGCCGATCTCATGCAGGCAAACTCAGTGAATTTCTTAAAACTCACTTTTATCGTTCGGCCTTTTCTTATCTGATGGCATTTATTGTTACTTCTTATATTATATGATATTATATTATATTATGTTATATTATGTTATATTATATTATATTATATGGTCATACTGCAACAACAAGCATGATTAGGAGTAAAATTGCTACTGTTTTAACTGATAATATGAAGGCAAACTGTTGCACTTCTATTATTCTTAACAATTTTTTAAAAATTCAGTATGTCATAATATCACCAAGAATATTACCCTGAAGTATCATCGCATTTGCAGCTACAGAGCATAAATCTGTTATCATGTTACATTATGTGGAAGGTCATGAAGGAAGATTGCTGCAACAATTCCATAACTCTCAACAAAAATCAATTTCCTCAAAACTTTTAATGATTTTTACTAATTCCATGGCTTTTCCAGGCCGGGAAAATGTGATTCTGACATTTAATGACTTTCGCAGGTTTTTAATTAATTTGGGAAACCTGTACAGCTGTCACCTTCCTTTTACGCTCTTGTGGCAGTGCTATATTGTATGATGTATCACAGGTAGGCTTACCCTCCAGAGTAATACAGTCCATGGTGAAAGCTCTGGCCAGCTGGGTAGAAACTTCCATGCTGCGACAAATCAGGGTTTTCCCAAAAACGTGCTTAAAGGCCTTGTCAAAGTTGGTGCTGTAGCGCAGCTTGCTGATCATGGGGATTGCATCCTAATGTGGCAGAAACACATTGGTATGAATACAAATTCTACACACCTCATCGTCAAACCAAAACTGTCTTGTCATAGTGCGGGTAACAATGGACTTTATGTCTGGTGAAACTGGGACAATCAAGGGAGCTCATTGTGGGATAAAACATATTAAGTCCATGGTTGCTTGCACCTAATGTAATCAAATTAAGTATGTTTGACAGAAACTAATACACTTCCTTTTATATCAGCTTTTTCAGAGTTTATTATACCCATTTGCCGTCAGCGTCCAAATTTACTACCGACAGTACCAGATGTAATATGTGTATGTTCCTTACGTTGGTCTCTGGGTAGGCGGTGTCCCTGACGTCCAGCTTGCTCAGAGGCAGGAATGTGACTTCTCCAGGCAGGTTCATTTTGTTGAACTCCATTAGTATTTTGGTGCTGACCTCGTCAGTCTCCACGATGTGATAGAACAGTCTGGGAAAACACGACAGCAGATAGCAGACAGCAGACAGAATAACAACAAGGAAGAGAGAAATACAGAGAAATGTGAGTGGGTGGGTTTGCTACATTGTCACTTACACTACAAATCAGGGCTGAATCATTGTAACCAAAAAAACATTGTCTGTTAGTGACATGTTAACAACACGAGGAGCGAGTGGTGAAAATGTAAAAAGCAGTCCTCACCTGGTACCAGCAGTCACCTCCACACAGGTGTAAAAGGCGGGCTCACACTCAAAGTTATTCATGACGATGCCGTGGTAGCCATTGATGACATGCTGGTTGATGCCCTTCCTACGGAAATGCTCAAGGACTTTGTTAATGCTGTCAATGCCGTTGAGGATAGCCTGGAAGACGACAAGAAAATGAAGAGGAATAATGCATCTCACTACAATTGAATAGAATCTGCATCTAAAAACTTTGTATAAGAAAATAACAAACATACAAATATACCAAAATATTGAATGAATATTGATAAAACAACAACATAGCATAAAAGCATAACAAATCCTAATTATGCCGTTCCCATAATGACCAGTGTTCCCTTTAAATTGACTGCTTCAGCCTTGAGGATCGGTCATACAGCAATTATTCTTTCAAAACAGTGGTGAGGAGCACCAGGAGCAAAAGCCAGGATGTGAGTTTTCATTCAAACAAAATTATGACTGGTGTGTTCACTGCGTGACAAAATAATTTGAGCACACAAGGCCAAATTGCCTCCTGAACCGATTGCTGACAAGCAATGTGGCATTTAAAAGGCTATTTTTCAAACCAAGTCTGTTGCAGCACTCATTCCACTTAAAACACATCGGGGCTAACACAGATCACTTCCAGCAAACTTCACAGGGAACAACAAGGCAAAACAGCATCACCAGTCTGTTTAAACTGAATAATCTCTGGCGTAGCCCAGCAAAAAACACAAAAACACCAAATCCACCACCACCTTAGCTTGTCATTTGCTACCGGGCCTGTTTGTAAAGCATTATGTCCTACTACAAAAAGAAGAAAACTGTCTGTCTGTCTGCATCTTTTTTTCTCCTCAGGGGGTTGCCCAATCAATCTGAAATTGCACAGGGGCAATTGCATATTGTACCAGCATTAGGCTGGTGACTGGTGCTAATGTCTAAACCTGACACTTGCTATTATTATAGAGGGAAGAGATGAAATACTGTGCTGTGAAAAAAATGTGAAACTTAAGTTGCATGTTGGAGATACAATCACAAGGAAAAATGGATTTCAAATATACTGTCACTCATATTGTGAAGTACAGAGAGAAACAGAAAAAGAACATTGTATTTTGTTAGTATTGTGCAGCACTATGAATGGTACACTATTAATATAAATTGTGAGAGAGGGTAGATAAGAGTCCGCCCTGTTTGCTGGAGACAGGATGAGTCAGCAGGGACATATGAAAGAAAAATAAATGCAGGACATTTGTCCATGAAGCCACAAACAGCCTCCTTTCATCTCAGCAGACATTATTCAGAAGTGATACTTGATTGATGTGTATGCGCAGAGGACTTGACTGGCAGTTACAGGATGAGGCAGCGGGGAGTGAGTCATATGTAAATTTAGCTAGCTATGATAAGGTGCCAGTAGCGAGGCAGATGAATGATTCCTTTTGATATACCTATCCTGACAACTGGCTGAGTCACAAAGTGAGTCCTTCGCAGCATTCAGGTGGGCTCATATGGAGAGAGAGGCACTTTTTTTGCTTGGTGTTCAATTTATCTTCACTTGCCAATTTCCTCTCTCACTGTACTCCAGTAAGTGAGTGAGTGCGTGTGTGAAGGTTCAAACGATGTGAGGCATGGCAGGCCTATCAAGTGTCATCCTGAGAAAAGGGCAGGTCTGGACTTTGATCCAGAAGGAAGCATTAGGTATCCTGTAGCTTGGTTATGCAAGTCAATAATTACGCAAAGATGGACAGTGACACAGACCTTGCCGGTAGCCGCTCGAAGGAGCTGCTGTTTCTTCTCCAGGTCCTCTCGTTTGGCTGCCAGGGCCTGCTGCTCCGCGTTCTCCTCACGCCACAGGTAGCTGGACAGACACAGACAGTCACACACTGTTACACTTATGTCACCAGAAAGACCAAAACCCAACTGCAGCCAAGATATTCATAGAAGAAGAGGTCAGTGATTAAAACAAAAACAAGGACACTGTATTTATTCATGAATTATTTACATAAAAAAAAAATTCTTCAGCAGTAGATTGTGAACATGGAGTATAAACTGTCAGGTCATTTTTTTTTAAGTCATCAGCATGAGACTCCCTTCAGACATTTTGGTTCTCGCTCTCAAACATGATATGTCACACACATTCCTCTGCCCATCCTGACCTCTTTCTCCTGAGCTATAAAGTGTGAGCAGTAGGGGTGTAGCAATCCACCAATCTGGATCAACATATCGATACAATGAGCAACAATCCAGCGTCATCAACACAAAGTGCAAACATCGAACCGTATCATCCTCTTATGGATGCGTACTGATTGTGAAATTCAGTTTCACAGTCAAATAGACGCGAACAGATGATGGCGAGGAGATAAGAGGAAGACGGTGAGGACAATATTATTTACTCTGGAATAAATCAGCAGAGAGGGGATGTTAAGTTTTCGGAGAAGCTATGGGTCAACAGACAACTCATATGTCATATGTTAAACAAAAGCCATACTCTGGAAACATGACATACCTGCCGTGAATCTCACTCTGCTAACTTCACAGCAACGTTAGCTACTCTACTTCAACAACATAAAGGTGAGAAGACGTGCATGCTGCACAGACAGTTGTTTTGTCTGTGAACCTTAACAGTTATTATTTAGCCAAATATTGTACTTTAGCTCAGTGATCTTGTTGTTCAGCCATGTTTGACCGCTGTTGGGAGAAGTTTACCTTCAGGGCTTTGAGCCAAGTAGCCCTGAAGTTTTAGGAAAGCGACAATGGTTTGGGTTAAAATTAAAAGATTTCCTCCATTTCAATTCTGTATCTGTTGTGTTCATCTTTTCTGGCCCCGAAAAAGAAAGGGGTGGCAGCTTCTTGTATAGCAGGTGGTGTAATTGGGCAGCGATATTGTCTCATATCCATCGCCGGCCCCTGAATCAAACTGAATTAAAATCATAGCGTGACAGACTGTGATATCAGCAAACCGTCGCTGTCCAAAAAATCAAATTAATATCATATCATGATGAAACTAGGGATTTATACCCCTAGTGAGCAGATAAGTTTGGGTTTTTTTTTTTCTGCAGGGCTCACGACCCCAACTATTTAGTTAGACTTTGCAGCTATGGAGCACCAATGTGACTTGAAAATATTATTAATAAATGAACTGGAGAGCTGTTCGTTTGTTTCCAGCTCGCAGTGAATCAATCACATTTCACGGCACCACTTAACGGTTTAACATTCTGCAGGCTGCTGACAACACCTGTCGTCAGGAAACTTTAAGTACACAACAAAAACAACAAAATTTTGGGCCCGAGATGAGCTGGGTGCCTCAAAATAAAAGCATCAGAGGTTCTGCTTACATTGATTATTTTTAATGTAATACTTTTGGGCTTACAGTAGCTTAGAGGAAATTTCAGTGGCAAGAGACATATTGTGTCTCAAAATACAATCTCAAAATATTGAATATTTTTTTGGCATATCGCCCAGCCCTAGTAAAAAAAATCTCAAGAAAGAAAAACTAAGGTTGATTTTATGTTTGAGAGGTATTTATCTTCCTGAATATGAAGCAACACAGTAACAACACAATTCCTTGTTCATATCTGTGGATTCATTATATGCATGTATGCAATATTAAGTGCATTACAAGAGCATTCACCCCCTTGATTTTGACATTATTCAAAATAATTTTGATTTTTTTCTATTCTCAAGTGAGGCATAAAGTACTAGAATTCTTGTTACAGAATCAAATTTATTAAATAAAACGATAAAGGTGCCAGAACAGTCTGTCTTGTTTAATTAGGGTGTTTTTGTCATTTGTTGATATTTTTAGATCACACACTACTAATAGCTTGCAGCTGTGGGGTCTGTGTGTTGTGATCCTTCTATCAAAGATGTCATTGTGCTGCCTTTTCACCTGCTGCACCTTAACAATGGATCACAGTGAACTGGAGAGAGGATTCAATATCCCACAAACGTATTCATGAAATCTGTTTCATTTAGTGATGGAGATACTGAGGGCCTGTTATTTCATTTAATGAAATTTAATGTTAAAAAAAAGGTCCTAACCTTTTTTTTTTTTAAACCTAAATTAAAAAACACAGTTTTCCTTTGTTGTGTTTCAAGAAACAGGGGAGCAGCTGTCTGGAAAACGTTTTCACTACTAACCAACAACACAATTCATCCACCTTGGAGGAGCTTTTAAAAGCAAAAAGGTGTCTGACCGCGGAGGCCCAAGGCATCATCCTCTCCGTTATATAAATAAACCTCACGGTCTCACTGGACAGAGGAGTCCCGTTGACACTCACAGCAGACAATACTCTGGCATGTAACTGAGGGTTGCCAAGAAGAAAACAGCATGCTGGCTTAAGGGAAGTGACACATGAAAGATTCATCCAAATCAAGTGATGCAGTACTTTGTGAAACTGCACAACAAAACATTAAAATAAAAAAAGCAGTTTAAGTCCAAAACAGGAGGACAAAGAGAAGATACAGAGAAACACAAGGTTCTTACTTTCTTTCGCTCTGCAGCTCATCCTTCCTGTTCTTAACCTCATAATACTTTTTGTCGAGTTCCTCCACGCGGGTTTTGACCTCATTCAGATCTTGATCGAGTTTCTAAAGAGAGACAAGTTGAGAGTTGGTGAGATAGACTTATCTGTCAGGAGGTTAGATTAAAACTACAGGAAGCTTTTGCCAGAAGTTACATGACACATAGATTATACACAGGGTTCCTAGAGCTGAAGGCGAGTTAGATTAAAGACTTTCAGAGACATTTTAATGCCACTCAGAATTCAATTTATGACCAATTTTAAAATAACCACAATCGCAGGAAAAACATAAACTGGCATTAACTATTCAGGGTTAGGGACAATTTTAACCAAATGTTTATTGTAACATGTCAGAATACAGTCAGACAATATATTTTAAATATTGGAAAAAAAAAAAACAAAATGGTTTTTTTTTTTAATGTCTGCTGTCCTGCATGAGGCAAATGTTTTTGAAAATGATTCATAGTGTCCTACTTCCAACTAACATTTTTAAGACTTGAAAGATCAAGTCAAATGTAATTGAGGTCTTATTTTTAGATTAATTCAGTTAATGCCTTTTAGGACTTGTTGAGGATTCACCGGAAACCCTGCATACAGGAGCATATAAAAGTTCCTTTGAAATAAACCAAATATTTACAGCTCTATGGGAGACAATGTGAATAAACTTCAGTTAATCATCAAGATTAAAAATCACAACAGTAATCAGGTTTTTTTTTCTTGAAATGAAAAGGTCATCACATTGTCATCATATTTAAACAGGAAGAACATACGTTGTACTGCTCGAGGTTCTTCTCCTTGTTGGTCTCTGTGTCCTCCAGGTCTTTGTGGATGGCTGCGATCTGCCTCTTTTTGTCATTGATGGCCTGGTCCAGAGACTTTAACTCCTTCTTGATCCACTTGTCCCTCTCTTCCTTGGAGGTGAACTGGCTTCCACGGCCCTGCTTGGCGTACAGGTCAGTCCTCTCCTGCGTAGCCTGGGCCAGCCTTAAAGAAAGCACAAGAGTTTTTAAAAGGAGTATACGTGTGACTAGTTAGGAAAGAGAGGTCCAAAAACTGTTTTCTCTGGGTCACCTTCCTTCAATTTAGGATCCCAAATGTTCGTAGCACACCTGAATTAAATTACTTTGTGCGAAAATCCTCAAATATCTCATGTGCATCCACCCCTTGACCTCTGCTATCCAAATGTATTCAAAGTGTGATGACTGACTCATCGAGTTGTACCTGGCCATCAGCCGCTCGAGGGGCCATTTGAGGATGAGTCATTCCTACCTGGATATGCCCCGCTCCTCTTTCTCCTTCACCATGTTAAATTTGGGTTCAGTCTCCTGCAGCTCTTTCTGCTTCTCCTCGATTTTTTCCAGCAGCTTCTGACGCTCCTTCAGCAGGCGTTTCTGGGAGAGCAAGGAGGGACAATTTTACAACAAATGTTCACAATGCAGAGTGTAAAGGTGAGAAGGTAAGAAACAGAAACTTGACAGAAAGAGGATTTTAAAAAGTACTGATATTTCTTTTTACATTTTATCCATGTATCTTTAGTACATTTGCTCCTGTCACCATATCTCACTCCAAAAATGTAAACATTTGGACAAATTAGAGATTTTGCACAATTTGTGTGCTCCAAATAATGCTAAAAAATACAAAAGGAAATAATTCAGATGCTGCTCAGATGCAATATTCATATTTGGCTTGAGGCTGAATTACTATAATATAATTACTATAATGTAATAAATAGCCTACAATTATCTCCTGACAGCAAAAGCTGAGAACAAGTACTATACAATTTCAGTCTATTTTATGACAGAGGATAGATATAAATACAGAGCAAAGGTAAATTGTAATTAATACCATAATGAATTACCATGATTTCTCAATTACCATCACTGTCACTGGTGGTTTCTGTAAACCAGCATTACTTAACCAGCACTAGATTTTTGACACAACATATTTCATATAATGTTAGACATGTTTTGAAAATATAATTGAAACTATAGCCAAGCCAATCTCTATTAAAACGCATTCCAAAACAATCTATTATTTTGAAACCATTTCCAGGTTTTGAAACAGTTTTTCTACTTTTGTCATGTTTCCAGGAATTTCATGACAGCGGGAACAATGCACAAGTAATAAAAAAACAAGAATACTACAGGGAACTACAATCTACTCTAAATCTACACGCAATATTCAAAGACTAATAACATGTTGTGTCTTCAGGAAACACAAAGCAAATACACAGGTAAGTACTTGTAAAAATAAATTACCCTTCTGGAAAAATAATCAAGATTTAAATATCATTCTGAAAATCTTTCTCCTCCACCTTCATTGGGAATCTTTGCGTTCGCACAGATCTCCCCAACAGACGGATCTTTCTGTGTGGGTCGTCATCCTAAAAGTATGAAAACCTCGACTTTCCCCCCGTGTGTCAACGCCGTCTCAAACCAGAACCATCAGCAGCTAGTGACGCAGTTCTGCTTCCCTTGCTTTTCATTTTGCTCCAGTAACTTTTGGCTGATGCTCTGCCAGCCGTAGCCAGGTGGGCTTAATCCAACCAACAGCCAGCATGCTGCCTGGGACCCATCATGGGTCACACACAGACTGAGCCAGTAAAGCCGTTATGTATGATTATCGTCTTCATACTCACACACGTGCACACAAACACACACTGAACGCACGGCCATACGGAGAGTGACTCATGCCAGCTCAGTACACACAACCTCATGCCAGGAATGATGTATAGTGGAGCTGATGGCAAAGAGTCTGATACACAGGCTGGATCTTCCTCTGTTTTGGTTTCTTAATTCACTATGGGACCAACAAATGTTCTTCTGTAAGATTCAGAGCTAAAACTTTCAACTCTATACATTTGGCTAAACTGCTTTTGATTAGCTGATTATGTTGTAAATGAATTATCAGTAGAATTAAACATTTACTGGTTATAATTTTCAAAAACTGCTTCTTTTGCTATTCTCAATTTAGGATTTAACAGTAAACAAAAAAAATATAAAGATATAATTTGGGCTCTGGTAATCCTACTTCTCTTTTATAAATTGCATGATGACAAAAATCTACCAAATTGTGAGGGCGGTGTTCTCAAAACAGACAGCAATCATGCACTAGTTCCTATCTTTCCAACCAGTAAAGGACGAGTTGAGTGGGTGAAAAGGGAAAATGATGACCATCCTACTCTACATACAGTGATGGTGCAGGGTAGAGGGGGTGGGGGGCGGGTGGGGTATTGTTGGTGCAGCATCACGTGTGCAGAGTGACGCAGATGGGAGGCTTCCGTACCCTCTGTTCGCTGTTGCCTGCCAGCTCGTCCTGCAGGTCCTTGGCCTTCAGCTCGAGCTTGGTCCTCTGCTTGATCTGCTCCTGGCGCTCTGCCGAAAGCTGCTCTCTCTCCTCCTTCATGGCAGAGATCTTAGACTTCAGCTCTCGCACAACACGCTCCGTCTCCTACAGAAAGGGAGCCAAATTAAAGAAACAGGCTGTGAGATTTAATTCAAAGGAGTGGAAATCCAACAACTTACTTCCTCTTCGGTGATTAATAGACTATCCATATATTTACCAAGGCCACATACTGTCAGGAGAGCTGGACACGGAAGTCTTTAAAAATGAGTTCAATTAACCATCTATGTTTTTATTTGGTGGCAGGGTTACAACATATAAACAAAGACTAAAACTGTTGAAAAGTTTCTGTATTCTATTTCTGTGTTTCTAATACAGCAAAAATGTTGGATTGATTTACGTTCAGTGACATCATTTATCTCTTCATTAAAATCACATCCTGACAAAATTCCCACAGTGATACACTGATTCACAACCATATTTGCATGATGACTAAGTTAAATTTTGCTAAAATCTGTCACAGTGGGAGATAAGTCAGAGTAATCTTGTTTCCAAAAATGATTTCTGGATTTAAAATAATTGGATAAATACAAACACTGAACATCTGAATTGGATGTGATTTTGAATAATTTACTAAATATTGTGACTCCTTATTTAGAGATAATGCTGTGATGATAACTACCATGTTTATTTTCAACCATCCTAAACTCCAGTTATTAATACTTCTGCACGGTGAGATTCTTTACCTCTACTTTGTCTCTAGCATCTTGCTGAGCATCACGAAGCTGTCTGGATTTGTCTCCGCAGGTTTCTCTCTTGGAAGACAGCTGGAAGAAAGCCAAACAGAAAGTTGCGGTACTACGGCTGGACACAACAGAGGAAAAAACTTTTTTTTTTTGGTGCACAGTGATTACTTGATTTTTGCATTTATTTAAGCAAATCACATTTTTTTCTATACATTCTGAATGATGGGCAGCACCAAAACAGATCAATCACAAAGTGTAACATGTTCAGTCTCTTACTCTGTAAACACACTGTACATATATATATATATTTTTTTTTTACCTCATCCAGTTTGGCACGGGTTTCGTTCAGCTCCTGGTTGTAGATGGTGTACTCCAGGGCTCTTCTCATCTTGTCCCATTTCTGGTACTGAGCCAGCTCCTCCTTCTCATCTTCCAGGGTGTGCAGACGCTCCTCGATGTACTTCAGCAGCTCATTGATCTTCTCTCGCTTACCCTCTACCAAACAAACACGAGAAGTTGTTTTTAGAAATGTAAACCAACTGTACAATTAGTTTTCTGGGTCTTTTTTTTTTTAAACAAGTGATCACTTAGTGTTGAATGCTGTGTAGTAGCAACTTTAAAAACATTACAATAATAATAATTTATGTCAGTTTATGAGACAATAAAGTTAAGAAGCTTTTACCCGTCTCCTTCATGAGAGAAATGCTCTCTTCTTTGCGTTCATCGTACACACGTGTCCCTGCCACCTCTCTCAGCAGCTTCAGACGCTGGGAATCGGGTGCTGTGGCCATTTGGTTGATCTGCATTAAAAAAAATGACATAACCTGTGAGATGGACCACCCTGCTCTTCCATTATAAATTCAAAATGCATTTTAGCAGATGTTGGTTTCGGTTTTTAACACAAATCATTAAAAACCAGCTGACGATGAACAGGCCAAAACAATCAGCCAAGTACAGCTGGCCCTCTCTTACAGAGCTGCTGAAATAGTTCAGTGTGTTACACAACACTAAAAAACAAACTAGTATGTCTAAAACAAGTGTTAGATTGGCTCCCACTCCTTTCTCACCTTTCCCTGCTTGACGATGTAGTAAGGGTTACTGCGGGAGAAGCCGGCACTCTCCAGAAGGTTCATGACGTCATTCTTACTGCAACAATCACAGCGCCATCAAACAAGAGATTACATGGATTCACAGAGTTTCCCGTGTGTAAATGGACAGCCCATCCACAGAAATACTTACGTCACCATCTTCTTGTCTAAGAAGTACTGGTCCTTTTTTGCGCCAATGACACGGCGGAGGGAGACTTCCTCTTTGTCAATCTGGAGAGAGACACAGTTATCACTGGTAAAGAGAAGAGTCACACATAGTGGCAGAATTGGATGGTTACGTCACGGTGTTACCAGGCTGCAATCTTCAGATTTCTAGAGCGGCGCAAACATCATTATCAGAAAAAATAAGCACTGTGTGTTCTGGAGGCAGCGTGACTACAATCAGTGGTCATGGCAGTTGTCTGCAATTTACGGAGAAAGTTCAGTGTGAACTCAATAACATAACACAGCGAAAATACACCACTTCCACAGGTGGCCTGGACTGAGGATGCTGAGAAAAGTTATTCTACAGGTGATGCAAAGATGTGGTACTTTTACCTCATGTACGGATGTAGATCTTAACACGTACCGGTACAAATGCAGGGTGAAAAGGATTAAAATACCTGTCTTCAAAGCTTTTCTTTTATTCTGTATCTAATTTGGTAGTTAAGTGTCATACTTTTTATGCTACAGTTAAGTTAGCACAAGTGCTATACACAACATTATCAATTTCACAATCTACCAAACATCAGCAGTAAAAAAAATGAATTGGACATATAACAATATGCACATTTAAAATACAAATGGGCATGAGTACTTGAGTACTCTATTTGGATGTCAAAATGTTTATTTGGATGTCCATTACGTGATTCTGATTCTGATTCTGATTTTTCGTGAGATGCATTGATGTAACTGCTATCCATGAATAACTGCACAGATCCATACAGTAAAAATAACAAGTGATGTTTGCAAAAATTTCAACAAAATAATCAAAATCAATGTGCAGAGCAAGCTATGTAACGTTAAACTTTTGTATCATAGCTTTTCTACAGAGTATGTGCAGCACAAAAAGGTAGACCAAATCTAACTGGATTTTTGTTTGAGTGTTCATTTTAATCCCTATTCTTATGTTAGATTTTTTGCAAGCACTTGATATTAACTAAACGAGAGTACTCTGATATGGAAATTAATTAAAATGCCCATCCCAAATTTAAACTTACATTGCCCAATCCAGTTGATATGCCAAGATACCAGTAGACCTCAAACTCATCAGTGTGCGTGTGATTACAGTAAGAGGGTCAATGTGGAACGTTTGCCATTCTTACCGGCAGCCTGTTGTCAGAGTTGTCAAATATAATCTCCACAAAAGCTGAAATGACACGAGGACCAGTTCCCTCCTACAGTGACAGAAGAGGAAAAACAGAATGATTAAATGTACATCTTTATAAATAGGCTTGAATGATAAAATGTGTTTCCCATTGTGTTTCAATCTCCCAATGAACATTATATTTTAACAAAAATGCAACACATCCTATAACGACTTCTGTAATCCACGGATTATTAGGAAGTTACACAAGCTTTAGTTAGATTAAGCATGTAAAAACAAGACATTTCTACGGAAACACTGTGTCACACAGCTATTTTCACAACAGTAGTTGGAATCTGACATTTGCCTGAACTTACATGGAGCAGGGCCAGGCGCTGTTCAGGTCGCAGGTGGCTGAACTCATCGCTGAGCACAAACTGGATGGCTAAAAAAGCAGGGAGGAGCAACAGTTTTACACATCAACAAAATAACTTTGCAGAAGAGGAAATGTTGACTGCTGTTTGGTAAAAATTCATCGAGGCAGACATACCATAGAAAAAGTTACTTTTTCCTGACCCATTTCTTCCAACTGTAACAGACAAGAAAAACACACAAAATGAGGACATGGTGACACATGTAAATAACCAACCGCAAGGACAAGTCACCAGTTTGGGTCTGGCAACTTATGTAGGTTCCTTAATTGAAAGTAAATCCCCTCACACTCACGTGCATACACGGATCAGCCAAAACATTAAAACCACTGGCGAGTTAAGTGAATAACATTGGTCATCTTGTTACACTGCAATGATCTGCTGGGAAACCTTGGGTCCTGACGTTTATGAAGATGCCACCCGACACACTCAATCCCCCCCAACACTGCTGCAGGTCCGAGTGCCCCCCGCATGGCAACGGCACTCCCCAATGGCAGAACCGCTGCTCCCCCAATGCACCATGCTACACCACAACAATTGTTCAGGAATGGCCAGAGCAATGTGAAAAAAAGCTCAAGACATCAACTGGCCTCAAAAACCCCCAAGATCCAAATTTGATCGAGCATCTGTGGGACGTGCCGGTACCGCAGAGGTACCCCTGATCCATGGTGGGACATACTTGGATTGGATTTAGCTCTGACCTGTACACATATGGACACAGGACCTCTGAGGGGTGTCCTTTGGTATCTGGGCACCAGGGTGTCTGTGGCGAATCCTTTGAGTCCTGCGTGTTGTGCGGTGGGCTACTGGCACGTTCCACGGATGCTTCATCAGATTAGAATCTGAGAAATTTGGAGGTCTTGAACTCCTTGTATGTTCAACAGGCCATTTCTCAGCAGGTTTTGTGATGTGGCATGGTTTATTGTCCTGCTAGGGGGGGCACTGCCATAGTGGAGTACCACTGCCGTGAGGGGGTGCACTTGGTGTGTAATGGTGCTTGAGGGGGTGGAGTGTGTCAGGTGGCATCCGCATGAATGCCAGGATCCAAGGATTCCCAGCAAAACACTGCATTGTAACAAAATGATCAATTTTATTCAATTCACCTATCAGCGGTTTTTACCTTTTGAAACCTTTATCAACTTCAGTTTCTTGTGTTACGTTCAGATGCCTTTTACTAGCGTTTAAACCTTTGAAACTTGAGCAAATTGGTGGGATTTCTATAGAAAGTTCAGCTAAAAAGGCAACATGTGCCTTTCTTGGCAAGAGATATCCAAAACATTGCAAAAAGGGAAAAGCTGACAAGAAAATGAACTGAAAATTATATAATAATAATAAATTTAAATGACAGAAAAGGAGAATGAGCAACAGAAAATATAGAAAATGAAAATAGAAAATATTTATTTAATAATAATTATATATTTAATTACATATATATATTTTTTAGCACTTTCTTTCAAGCCATTCCCTTGTTTTTCTTTTAATTACCATTTTGCTTTTCTTTATGAGTGTGCTATTTTTCAGGTAATTTTCTTTTAACTCTACAAAATCCTTCCTAATTTTTGTTAATTTCTCTTAAAGTTGTTCATTGCCTTACATATTTTTGATCTGACATTCCACCAATTTGTTGTGATATCAGGGGGTTAATGTTGTGGCTGATTGGTGTAGAGTGTTGACAAAATGCAATACAGAAAGAAAATAAGAGAGAAGTTGAGCACATACTAACCGATGACATTGTGCTTTGGACTGAACGGGTCTACCACGGTCTGGTCCCTGTAACTTCGGAACCCCTGGATGATGACCTACACAAGAACCCAGAGACCAGTGAACATAACTACGTCCCACTACGGAAAACAATAACCACATACTATAACCTATAGAAAGTCAAGTCATAGGACTGTGCTGGCAGGCCATGAAAAACTCCTGAACACAGCAATATTACTAACACTCACTTTCTATAACGTCCAGATAGACTGAACATCTATAACTTTAGTGTCTTGATCTTTAATCTTCTGTATTGTCTGACTTCCCTTGATCATTATTGATCATTAGTACAACCTACTTCCATTACCACAATCAATATCAACATTATCATTATTTAAAAAAAAAGAAAAGAAAAAAAACAAAACATCTTAAAAAGGACTCTAATTTGTAAAGACTTGTAGCACTTCAGGGTTGGAAAGTAACTTTTTTGTCCACCTGTCAATTTCTTTCAGCCACTTTATACATAACCATTATTTTTTGTGGTGGTGATGAAGCAAATCTAGCAGCCACTTGTTTATTTTACCAGCATTTGGCTGGTGGCTGGCACTTCATTGATTCATTTATAATGCATTTCACCTTGTAAATACAAACTTTTTGACATTTGTATATTTTTAATCAAGTTTGTAACATTACTAGGTCTTGAAACTCTGATCAGTTATGCAATCTTTATTTTCACATTTTATGAATGAAATTAGTCATTTCATCCTTCATAAGCCATTTTTGACTTCTAAACTCTGCTGCAGTGAAATAACTTTTTTTGTTTAAGTTCAGACTTTTCTATACATGTGCATGTGCCATAAAAACTGAACTAAACTTTGTGCTCACGGCAGCATCAAATGCATCATAAGCGAGGCACGGTTCCCAACAAGGCCTTCGCTGTCAGCTAACTGTATGGGCTAGTTTTCATTCAAGGTAGTAACAAGTTAACACGCTTGCCGACAAGATATACCATAAAATAACGACCACAGTACTATCCAAGCTCACATCTACGAATGATTACATGCACGTATATATAGTCTGGTGCAACATTAATACAAAAGCGACAAATCCGCTAACCTCACGTTAGCTGTTAGCTTAGCATCCTAGGAAAGGGGGACGGGCTGTTCCTCTTTAGATACACACAGGTTGCTCTAGATAACATTCACAAGCTACCGGTTAGTATCTGAGGTGTATGTGGTGATTTTGCATTGCTCTGCATTTCAATTTAACCTGTGTGCAAACCGCGGTGGTACAACCATTCAGTGGAGTAACGTTAAGATAGCCTGGTCAACATTAGGCCAGTGAGAGTCGGCAGCACGCACAAGTCCGGTGTCGTTAGCTTACCTGTTTGATGTACATGGCTGTCTAAACAGGGCGTCTCCTTGGCTGAAATTGGAGATAAGCTCCCCCCGTCTGCGGAACTGGAGAAGCCAGGAATTAAAACACCCAAACTGAACAAATATATTACAAATGAATGTATTTAAAATTGGTGGAACACAGGCGGAGAAGAATAACATGGAAAATGGCGGAGGGGGCGGGAAAGACCGGACCATAACATTTTGTGAAAACAGGGTTGTAGCAATAAACACTTACTAAAAGATTTGTGGTAGTGAGATAAATTAGACGTAATTACACAATAACATATTAACATATTTGCGAGTTCAATATATTTAATATCAAGTCTTTGATGTTTGTACGGAAATAGCAGGATGGCCACGTTTTTATGTACTTAACTCCCTATTTGTACAGTTGGTACAGTCTAGCTGTCTGTCTGCAAGGCGCCAAAGACTGAAAAGAGTTGATAACACTGAGTACAAACGACGGCCAAGTAGAGACTAACCCTGTAATAGACAAAAACCGGCGTTTATTGATAATCCGGCTACAAATTTTGTTATTCATTCTACACAAACCAGAACTTTACTCTATTTCAAATGGTAATTTCGACTGAAATTCTCTACTTTTAGCTGCTTTTCATTTGTGCACAACCTCTCGTGAATAGTTTGACTAGGTTGCATTGGGTTACACTTATTGATGAGAAGAAGAAGCTAGACATACAATCAGATCATAACTATGAATGAAAGCAATGCTGATTATTTAAATCTGCCCATAAAGGCCAACAGAGTCACTGCAGGTGTCACTGTTTGCCTCCTCTGCAGGCCTGTCCTGTCAGATTTTACTGTATAGGGCAGATACCCATCTTGCTGTATGTGGGGGCCACTTTTGCAAAATGTCATAAGGCCAGTGGCCAGTTAATAAACAAAAATTTATTATTAATACTTAAATAATTGGTGGGGGTCTGGAGATTCTCCTCTTGCACTGTTTTTTGATAAACAACCTCAAATGTTATGCTTTTTAATGCATCCTGGCACCCTGCCAACATTTGAAGTTTAAAATAAGATCCAAGTGTGATTTAGATTTGATCACTGTGCATAAGAAAATGATTGGTGATCCACCCGGCACCCTATCAAGCGCAAGACTTTTGCCCGCAGGCTGTAAATTGAGTATCAATGATCTAATGAGCTATCTAATTGCGTTTGCATGCCCACCAGTATCCTCATAACGATCCGGTTCTTTAAGTATCCCAGTGTTTTGTTTTGCAAATGTAGGCCTAATTATCACATTCTGCTTTTTAGAATCCATATTATTCGCAGTTAATAGAAACCAGGACATGGGGGCATGTAAACACCTTATTCTGGTTTTGTGACTGAAATGTTGAGAGATCAACTGCAAATAGATGATCAGAAACCTGGATACTATTAAGATCACGCCTTCACTGATATGAATAACCAGGTTTCTTGTGTTTCATGTAAACATCATATCCTGAATAAGATCTAAATCAGAATAAGGCTCATGAACAGGACATTACTATGCAAGTAAATGCACTCATCAATTTTTTCTGTCATTTCGTTAGGCCTGCAGTAAATGACTTGGAAAAAGTCAAGCCCCATTTGACCTCTTAGTTACACCTGTCAAATACCACTACAAACACAATGCAAACAGTTTCATTTTCATGGTGAAAACATTTATTAAACACATATTAACATCCACATTATTGAAAAAAATCAGACAGACTGTAATTTTCAAATAAATTAGGTTTAAATGCCTGACTGTATTTGTGAATAGGCATAAATCACAATATCAACCTAAGGCATGTATATTGCAGTTTATCACTGTGCTGTGTTGTTTCATCACAGCAGTTCAGAAGACAGGAAAACAGCATCAATGTCAGTAGCCCAGAGTCTTCATGGGCCTCAAGTCCCATGAACTCATACAATTATCTTTCTGTTTCTGTCTATCTGCTCTGCTGGTTTCAACACCAGGCAAACAGAGAGCATTAATTTTCTTTTATTTTCAAGTAAGACTACAAGCAGTCACAGTTCATTTTAAGGCAGTGCAGTTATTGGGCTCAGTTTGAACTGGTGGTGGACCGGGGACTGCAGGCAAGAGGTAGGGAGGGTGAACACAGATGGCTCAAAGTTTTTGGTGTTAAAGGTGAAATCGTTGGCAAAAAAGGAGGCGGACTCCGGGGCGCAAGGTGTGGCTGGTTCGGGTGTGGTGGCATGAGCCGGGGCTGTGGAGAGGACCTCAGACTCAAACTGCAGCAGCTGACCCATGAAGCTGAAATTGGGTGAGATGACTGCCCGGCGCTGCTTGATGATGTCGAAGGCCGCATCCAGCCGCAGCTGCTGTGTCCTCATGATGTAGGCCATGCAGATAGTAGGTGAGCGGGAGATGCCTGCTTCGCAATGGACCAGAACTTTTCCCCCTGATTGCTTCACGTGATCTGGAAGGATAAGAAGGGGACAAGACGATATTATTGATCTGCAGCGAGATGGAGGCAGATTTTAAAAATACGGGTGTTGCCGGGTTTTGCTTTTTTGTTCTGTTTGTGTGTGTCTGTAATTGATATTTTTAGGGTCAAGTTATGAGGCGGAGAGGTTAGAATGAATCAACGGGGAGTTTTAAACATTGAATAATAATAAATGAAAAATCACATTTTAACTGTGTAATCACTGCCCACTCCTTTCTCCCACTCGCTAATTAAGCCAACACTTTTCTACACATCCATCTAGTTTCTCTCTCTAACACACACACACATTTTGAACCAGTTTCAGTCGTGCACGCACAGACACTTGTGAGTCAGAGAGCAGCTGTAGCCTACATGAGCCTCTCTTTCTCCTTCACTGCTGTGGAGGCGCTGGGTGCTGCTGCTGCAGAGTTCACCGCGTGTTCGAATTTAGAGCCGCAGCACTCCTACACGCATATCTGTGTTCTATAGCCCACACGAAAATCCACTCTCTGTCATCTGTGTTAGTGTCACTCACGACACATTTCAAGATTTTTGCTTGTTCCTAGAACTACTGCAAACACCTACACGTCTCCTTTTCTGTCTGTCGCATGTGTAATTTCAATCTACCTACAGACACTTAGTTCAATGAAGCCTCTGCAGACACCTACACATCTCTTTCTGTGTTAAACAGAAACATTGAGGGCCACTTCTGTCTGGTCCCGAGAGCCACTGCAGGGGGAATGATTTCTGACAGCCATGGTCCTCAATAAACCACATGAATGAATCATGAACATCCCATCTGGAGTGGAGGATGGTGGGGTGAAAAGTGACGGCAGCAGTGGGTCAATAATATTTATCATCTCCTCCCCTGACTGTACATCAGTCACCAGTGTCGGAAGGGGTTTCTGATTGGAGATTGATTTCCATTTGGGGCCCAGCTGCAGCTCGCTGATTATTTGTGTGCACTGCATTTCTAATCGCTTGGCATGGTTGATGAATTTCGGTGGCCCTCTCTCTGAATGTAGGCTAAACCTGCTCCTGGAACAATTTGCGGACTTATGTAATAATAGACTTACACAAAGGCACCCTAAATGTAGGCTGCATCCCCAAACAATGCACAATACCAACAATAGCAGCCACCCAATACCGGTCAGCCAAGCTGCTCGTGGGTTAGCTTTGTCCTTGGTTATGCCTGGCTATAAATAGTCACCAGCACATTATGTACATCTTTTGCTGCTGCTGCTGCTGCTGCTGTTATTATCCAGCACCTCTCCCACACACTCTCTCTTCCTCTGTAACACATTCACTACCCCGCTGCCCCTCAGGTCCGCCAATGATTTCCACCTGCAGGCAAACAACAGCTATGCTTTCTCATTATGTGTCAGTCAGCTGGCATTTATCCTCCACCCAGCCATCATAAACAACTGTGTGTGTAGTGTGTGTGTGTGTGTGTGTGTGTGTGTGTGTGTGTGTGTGTGTGTGTGTGTGTGTGTGTGTCAGCCCCCAACCTCTTCCACCCGGCCATTACTAAACACGGACAGCTCACCCAGTTGTCACACTGAATGGCCACACCCGGTAAAGTAAGCCACGGAGATTAGGCCTGGGAGGCGATGACGGCATAGGAGCGTCTTTTTCAAGTAAAGACGCGGGGGAAGGAGGGAGGGAGGTCGGAAGGCAACGGGGGAAGTTCGCAAATCCTGAATGAAAGCAGGCTGGCTGGATATGTTGGTGGGGGATTGGAGGCAGGCGATCAAGTTAAACTGATTACCGCTGGGTTTCTTATAGGCCTCTATTTGTGAATGATAGCAGGTGAGCAACACAGGTGGCTTATTTGAAGACTCAAAAATAAACACAACTATGTTTAGGTGTCTTTCTAACGCAGCCTGGGCAGTTCTGAGACTCCTTAGGGTGATGTGGCACTATAAATACACAGAAGTTGGTGTTCCAGGAAAAGGCTCCATCTTGGTGACGGTGTATTTATTCCCCTTCCTACTGAACTATTTTGAACATTGAGCCAAGTGGCTTTTTAAAATTCAGATTCAGACACGAACCTTTGAGAGCAACACCCCTGTCTGTCAAAAAATAGTTAAAGAGCTGCACCCCGTACAAGGAGTTCATTCCCTTCAACTCACCAATAAACTCTATGGCCTCCTGGAAGTGGGAGCTGATGTCGGCCATGTGGCTGTCCTCCACTGGGATCCACTTGTAGTCATAGTGGCCCTTTGCCGGCTGCATGTCCCTGCGCGACACGTTGAGCAAGGCTGTGATGTGAAGGTCGCTGAGATAGTCCTGTCTGGAGGCGTGGTAGGCACTACCGAGGTAGAGGAAAGGCAGGATCTCTACAGGTTTACCCTGAGAGGATGAGGGGAAAAAAGTAAATGTGAGTACATGTAGATAAAGACTAGAATATACATAATTTCACGGCCACCTAACAAGACATAACACTGGACCCCACATCGTGCTGCATCTGCTTTAATCCATAATCCACCCCTGAGAAAATGGTCCAAGCCACAACATCCAAACACCTGTTTGCCCAATAAGCCGCAGAGCAGAACATTACGTTCATCTGCAGACAAAACGCACATGGATGCATGCAGCTGGACGAATTGAATTCCCCCTATTATGTAAACCATTAAGTTAAATAACCCACTATGTCAACCAGACACAATAAAGACTGCTCTCTGAGATGTGAAGCAGCCACATGCTTTCCTTTTGGGCAGTGGAGGAGATGGAGGAAAGGTCAGAGATAAAAGAGCGTTTTTCTCTATGGGGTATCCTGATGTCAGCTGGACATCACCAAGTGGTCTCTCCTCTTTTTTCGTGCCAAAAATGAGACGACTGGAGGGGGAGCAGTGAAGGTCAGAGAATATCATATGTATGTTGAAAAAACGTTTTGATGGGCTGATGCCAAATATAAACTCTCTGATGTCAGCAGGGCTTGGATGTGTGTGAGGGGTTTATTTTTTATAAGTTAAAAATAAAGAAGCTGTCAGTGCATGTGTGCCCTGTGTGGGAGAGAGGGAACTGCTGTATTGTAAAAAAAAAAAAAAAAAAAAAGGGTGTTTCCATACCTGATCATAATCTGGTTTGTGGTGAGAAAGCTTCTCAGTGTGGCTGCTGACTCTTTTCTCGGTTTCAGTTCCGCTCTGGTCAATGGTTTTCACCTCAGTGCAAAGTTCAGGGTATTGAGAGTGGAAGTTCTCGTATCCTCCTGAGAGAAAGAGGGTAAAACCATGAGCACACACTGTAATAAATAAGCTTAGAATAATGCTGCCTTTACACCCTTAACACACACACACACATCTTGTGAAATGCCAGAGTTTATGAAACATGTCTTAGCAGCGGATTATAACATTTATAACCTGATTATAAACGCCTAATTAATTACAGGAGCCTGCGGTTGAAAGACCGGTAATCCTTTTAGGACGACATCCTGAGGACGCAGAGGTGATAGACGGAAATGGATGCGTCTCAACACAGCCCCGTTTTATTTAGCTAAAATAAATGATTCCGATGGGATTGAATTGTATTTATTTCTTTATTTTAATCAATGAAAGGTACCACCAATTTGCCTGCGTTTCTCTCGCACTGACTCATCGGCTCCGTTGACGCACGCAGGACATTTATCTCTCCAAGAAGTGAGAGAAAAATGTAGCTGCTTTCAACACGAGCGAGAGGGATAATAGAAGAAATGTGACTTGGCCTTAAATTTATCGTATGTGGATTTTTAGGTAAAATAGAAATACATTTAAACTATAATACAAATATAAAATGACCTATGAGCTTGTCCTTAAAAATAGGGACCAAGGAGGAGATCTCCGACAAAAAAAGTGGACAATAATTTCTTTGTGCCCAAAATAAATGTTTGTGAAGATTAATAAACGAGAGATAATCTTCTACTTTTAGATTTTAGGGGCAAAAACTATAGACAGAGGCAACACCAGCTGAAGTTTAGTCTAATCCCTAAACAACACAGACTGATTTAAAAAAAAAGCCTTATTTTGAGAAATAAATAAATCATAATATAATACAAAACTGTTGAGGCTGTAAATACTGGCTTTCTTACAACTATGCTATTCTTGAAAAAAACAATTAGGGTAGTCAAACTCCCTTAATTTTCCCCTTACTGGATTAAAAACTAACTCTCACCTTTCAGGAAACAGATGTTTGCCCCGCTCGCCAGATGAGACAGAGTGTTTATTACTATTTGTGCTACACTGTCCTTTTTCAGTTTTTGCCAGTGGGACGTCCGGTCATCCAGAGCTACGATAGCCGATATGCTTCCCTCCCGAAGCCGAAGCAGGGACCTCTCATCCGGGATGACAAACTGCAGAGGCACCGGCCCTCCTCGCGACCTCCGGACCACCACGGAGTTGAGATTGACATTGACAGAGCCTTTAATGTTGGAGTTCGTGAATGAAAGATAAGGTCGGCAATCCACAATAAGGCAGCTCCCGCACTCCTTCCTGATGATTTTCCTCAGACGCCGGCAGTCTATGCTGGAGACTTTCATTTTGACGCCTGTAGGAGTTGTTTATTATTGCCTAAAGAATTCAGATGGATTAACTCCTGAACGATACGGGCGAGCGAGGAGTCCCGCGCGCGTCTGTGCCTACATGTCCTCCAAGGGGATTCCGGCCCATCAGTTTTAAGTGAATGGGACCTCCGGCGGGTGACGTCACGAACCATGTATGGACACCGGCGAGGTGTGATCACAGAAAAAAACCCGCCCACATCTATGACTGGGCTGTGACTCCGCCCCCGGGTGCTGGTAAATAAAAGCCCTACTACTGCTACTGCGTGTGTGTGCGTTTGATTCAACTATTACTCACTGTGCGTCCTCTACCAGCACCTACACCTGCCCTTTCAATTTCAGCTTCTTCACATACAACCAGAGTTGTATTTACTTAAAACCCTGTAATATAGGCTAGACAAGCTATTCAGATGAAAAATGAAGAATACACACCTACACAAACGGAGGTATTTTAGGATAGATACTATATGAAATAGGGCTACAACAGTAGCCATTTTTTTTTTTTTTAATTTCTAATTCATCTGGTGAAAATTTTTTTATAATAGCAGTAACTTATTTTTAAAGGCTTTTTAATGCCAATTGAATTTTGTTTAGGACCAAAATGAACTTTTTTTATTCATTTATTTTTTCAATTTTATTTGGCCCAAATGTTTATTTTAACATCAAACATTTCTTGTCCAATGCAAATGCTAAAAAAAACCCCAACCTTTTCAACAGTGGAAAATGGAAGATAATTAATATATTAATATATTATATTATCATAAAAGTTTCTTTTTGGTTTTCCAACAAAAGTGGGAACTATCTGGCATTTCCGTCTGGCTATCTTGGCAATTTTGTGTTGGCTCTGCATGCAAGATTCCACTTTTTTGATTACCATCATAATGAGTTTAAGAAAATGAATTTATTAAATTATTTAACAAAAAATAGATGTTACTATTTTTGTTTAAATTTTGCAATGCAATGTCAGAGAAAGAAAAACACTTGTTAAATCCTACTTCCCATGTCTGAGCATTTTTAAGACATTTTCAGGATTAATTCAAATCATTATTATGACACTAAAGGTCTTATTTTTATATGAATAAATTCTAGGCCCTTTAGAATGGAATAGAATAGAATAGATATACTTTATTAATCCTGTGAGGGAAATTGTTTAAGACTTTTTAAGGATCTGCAAGAACCCTGGTCAGAGGATAGTAAAAAATTCCCCATTATGACTTCTTCAAATGTCTTTTTTATCCAACCAGCAGCCTTGTAAAAAAGATTTCCGCACACTTCCATCTATGCTGTGTCTCACTTCACTCTGAGCATCAGGGCATACCTGAATGGACAGTGAACAGGTAGGTAAAAGTAACCAGTCTCAGTCTAATCCCTGGCAGAGTGTAATACACCTGTGCACAACCCTGGTGGTAGAAGCTCCACGCTTTGGGAATTGTAGTTTTCTATGAATGGAGTACTGCAATGAATTAAGTTAAACTCAGAATAATGAGAAACGCTGCAAAGATGTGAGTGTGCGGAAATCTTTTCTACAAGTTTTGGAGTTTTTGATGTTTCGAGCACCTTGCTAAAACTAAGTTGGGTTGAGCAATGGTCGTCCTGCATGATTCAACCAGCAGCCTAAAATCCAAACCTAACTTACTTTTAAACATTATAATCTGAGAAAATCTGCACATCATGCCAGCTTCCATTGAAAAGGAATTGTAGCCTGTGAACACGGCACAACACTCCGATGCTAAGACTGTTAGCTCTGTCAGCACTGTTGCTGCGGTTAGCACTGTTAGCTCCTAGCTGCCAGCTCATCCACCTCCATGTTGAGAGCCATGTACAGACAACCTCTGAACCATAGATATGCTCTGAATTTAACAGCTCCTTAAATTATTACAAATAGCTGCTGATTTAGTGATCCATCATTTAACTGATTACAATAATCAACGAATTGTTTCAGTCCTAATGTAAAACGGTGGGTACGGTCACATACCGTATGCATAAGCTCTTTAATGTGTAGCATGCACACAAAAACACACACTGATGGGGGACACAGGATAATATTAAGGTGATATAAGGGAAATAAATAACACACAGAGACCCAAAGGCCATGCAAAAAATAAAATTTACAATGATGTAGGCTCACATATTATCACTGTAACTCATCAGTGAGTACCACATCCATTGTGCTGTAAATCCCCAAAGGTAACTTTGTGTTAAGGCGATACTAACAAATAATCTTCTATGTAGTACTCAGTAATGTGGAGACTTTCAAGGAGAGCTCAGTAGCTGGACAACAAGTAGCTGACAAAAGCAACCTTGGGACTTCCGCTCAGTCCCATGTATAGCCCAGTGAACCCGCCTTATATCCCTCAGCATGTAAGCCTAATCCCCCCAATGAATTAACTGGTTTAAACGTCACACTGCATGCACTCACATGATGTGCAATCAATCCTAACATGCAGCTGGGGACTGTGTGTGGGTTCTGTTTGCATGTGTGTTTGTGTTTTGGATTTAGATATGGATCCAGCTGAAACCAATTTACTCCACATCATACTTAGAGAAGATTGTAAAGAGAGAGAACGCACACAGTCATGTGTATCCAGCAGTTATCATTCATTAAGAAAATTTTCAACCAAAAAGCACATTTAAAACAAATTATTCTCATCAGTCTGAGGAGAATCATATTTCTTGTAACAGCCATTCACAGCCATTATAGTTGCTTCTGGGAGTACTAGCTAATTAGATAATGTGAATCTCTGACCCATTACATCCTTAATATACTGAAATCTTTTTTTGTTTTATGAGTCTCCCACCCAGCAAAAACCCAAGGTTCAAAGACTGAGCCAAGCTTCAAATATAGCCTATACATGGTGTAAACAAGACACACTGAAAGCCTCTTTGGTGAAACAAATCCAACAAATATTTGTTACATCATGTTGTGTCTGCTGCATGAATGCGTGGGAACGGTAAGAGCAAAACACAGAGAGAGAGAGAGAGAGAGAGAGAGGCGCACTGATCAACAGAATAGAAATGTGACAAATGGACAAACAGCGAGACAAACACAGTGACAGACAGATGAATAAAAACCAGACAAAAACAAAACAAAAACAAAACAATAGATTGCCCTCAAGGCCTTGACAGTATAATTCAGAGAGAGGACTCTGCATGTGGTGCTGTGTGGCTGCCTGCCTGTGACTGGCTGAAAAAAGAGGCAGATGGATGGATGGATGGATGGATGGACTGAAAGATGAATGGGATGGGTTGGGGTTGGGGCTGGGTGGAGAGATGCCTGGATGGCGGCTGAGGATTAGAGGGACAGCAGGCAGCGTGCCATATGGTCCAGTCTAATCTGGGCTTGTGACATCATGGTTGATGAGCGGGGAGGCCCACCATCCGTTTCCGAGGCCTCATTTCATTACGGGGTTTGTTAGTGTCAGCTGTAAATAACAACAGCAGACCCAGACGAGCCAGATAAACAAGCTCAAGTGTTTAATTTTTATCTCCACTATTTCCCCTCTTTTCCTCTTTCTCTCTTTTTCTCTCCTCTGTGTCTGTCCATCTCTCCCTCTCCTTCCGCCTCACTCTCACATCAATGCTTTGAGCACATGCACGTCTCTCTGACACGATCGCCTCAGTATGTCACTGACTCTGGTATCGCTAATATATTTAGGAAGCAGGCAGGCAACATTTAAGCCAGCCGCAATCCTGCTTGCACAGAGCCCTGCTGTCAGCTGGTCGGCTATTAGGACTCTGTTGTGTCGGCTGTGACTATGTCCGACGCAGTATTTTGTCAAAGTGTGTCATCTACGTGGTGATGTCTTTAGGTCACAAGTGCAACAGGTCAATTTAGATTTCTGTGGGGGGTTTGTGTCGTGTTCCTGGCTCAATTGTTTAATCTGTAAAAGTATGGGTACTGCATTGTTACGTGCCTGTCCCAGTGTTGCCAAACATTGCCAATTAAGAGACACCTTATGAGCTGAGAATTTGTACTTCAGTGCTTTCCAAAAGCTTTTATTTCTATGGTGAAATGTTGCAGATCAGTTTTTTATTTGGTTTAGTTAAACTGCCTTGCACAATCCAAGTAAGAAAGTTTTGCAGTTTCCTGTTTTTGGAGGAAACGCCTCATCAACTTTGTCAAAGATTCATTAAAACACAACCGCAAATTCTATGGTTGCACTTTTTTTACTTTAATGTTCCTGTATTTTGATATTAGGCCACACAGTCTAGCTTTGTCTTGTTTGAAAAGAAGATTGATACATTTTGTGGGTGTTACACTGTGTATGTGGATTATTTTACCTCAATATACCATACCAAAGAAGAGGCTGACTCAAAAAAAAGAAAAGATATTTATGTGTTTCTTGTTTACACTATTTGTGGACAGAATACTGCAGCCATCTTTACATTTGTTTTTGTGCTGCACACAGCTCCTGTCACAATACTTTTAATTTACACCAGGCAATGCTGGCCAAACCACATTAGTGAGGTATGTAAGTGCGTCAAGTCACTTCCTGTCCAGAATGTCCCCTTTTTCCACGTGATTTATAAAAAGCACCAAAATACAATAGGTCGCCTTCGCTGGGACACGCATCCCCCCTCCCTTCTTCCCCCTCCCTCCTCCCTCAGCTGCACAGGTGCTTCCTGATTTGCTGACTGAGCCATGATGATACTGTTTCCTAATAAGGCCCACATTACTCATCTCACCTCAGCTGACCACTGAGTACAGCGGGTTGGAATTCCACTCGGGTACCAAAGATGACTCAAAGGAGGAGTTTCAGTGTCGAGCTACACTTCATAGAGTGCAGTATATTTATTGCAACAACAGTGGTCATTTCTGGTAATGTACCCCCACAGAGTTCAGAGTTCAACAAAATATCATCCCAAGACACTAAGAAACCAAGTATGACGTGTTTTCTAAGGAGCACCGGCATCCAGTTTTATCAATGTCAATATGACCATTACTGATAAAAAATGGGACATTATGATAAGGACATTTCTGTGTACTCTGGTAAAGGTTATAGTTCTATTGCTGTATTTGTGTCAGCCTATTTTATTGTTTCATTTATATGTCACTTTGACAAATAGGACAGTTTCACATTTCCTGTAATTGCAATAAAGTTAATTCAACTCAACAAAAAAACATTAATTCAAATGGTATTCCTTCTAATCTTACACAGCTCCTTTTAACAGCAACAGGGAAATTTTACATCAATGTAGTACGGCAAAGTGGTTTGAAAGACTGAGCAGTGGAAATATACAGAATATCAAGTACACTGTGAATTTATTGTCCAGTCCATTTCATTTTTACTGTCCCAAATAACAAATTAGTTTCAGGGGGATATAAAATCCCTGTAGTTAGACCCTAAATTTCAACAAGAATACACATCACAAAGAAGAATACCATCTCATGTTTGTATGCCTCCATGAACCAGTCAAGTTGCAGTTACAGTTTACATCCAAGTCTGTCCAGACTCATATGTGGCCATGAGAGCAGACAGGGCTCCAAATTTGGATGGTGCTGCAATGAAGCTACAGATTCAAAGACACTAATGCTTCACACACACACCGAAGCACAGACGATCTATATAATCAACTTCCACCATTTCATCCCAGTTAACATTTGTGTGAGTAATTTTGCCATGATTAGCGTATGACGTCCCAGTAATGCCTGAAAACATGTTTTTGACGTAACAGTCCAAGTGACTGTTTATGCCAAATTTGAAGAAATTCCCTCCAGGTGTTCTTGAGATATCTTGTTCATGAGAATGGGATGGATGAATGGACAGCCTGAAAACATGATGTCTCCTGCCACGGCTATTGCTCACATGGAGGCATAAAAATCTTTTAACCCTTTGACACCTGAGCAAATTGGCTTGATTTCTTGCGAAAGCATGAGAAGAAGGCAACGAGTAACAAAAGAAGAAATGACCCAAAGATCAAAGCAATTAAAAGAAGGAAACAATCTGGAAAAAGTGTTTTAAAATTATAATAATTCTGTAACATCATTTCAGATATGTAAGTATGATGATTGGCTTTAAAGATTTCTTTTCTTTTTTTCCCCTATCTTTTAAATTTTTTTTTTTGTAATTTCTTGCAATTTGTGAAACGCTTCTTACCAAGTTGCTCATTGCCTTATTTCCCTTTTTTTTTGGAATTGCACCAATTTGCTCAAACAGGTTCAAAAGTTTAAACACTTGTGAAAAGTGTCTGATTGCAACAACAAAAGTGATGTCACTCTGGGTTTTAAAAGAAGTCAAAATGGAGAAACTTCAGAAAAAGCATAAGGTTTTGTATGCAGTGTGGGGGACACAGTGCCACATAATTCGGAGTCATACTACTTGGATGAGAGGAGGGGACTATTTCTTGAAATAAATTCTATGCTGGTAGAAACAGTCCAAGTAGGAAAAGGAGCAGAAATGATCACAACATAACCAAAACTATTTTACCAGAAGAACCATCCAATCTGGAGCAGTCACACAGTTACTATATGGAGAAATACAAGTAAAATGTTAAGTCAATACAGCAAACATAAGTGCAAATGTGTAATTCAGGGTATGCGGATGGCATGTAGTCACATGTCACTTCTTGTTTATGCGCTGCATGAGCAGAGACAGCAACAACAAACGTCAGTGTAGTGAGTAAGCACACACTCAAACCACATCGCATCCAATGCACCAGTCAACCTGTGGCTGCCAAATTCAATGTGAAACAGGAATGTTTGGTATCCCTGAGTTCAAGTCATGATATGATGGCCTGGATGACACATGCTGAAGAGGCATACACACACTCATGCCTTGAAGGCTTGACTCACCCCACGATTTCCACCCACTCACTGCTCACCGACATGTCATGAGGCAAGAGAGAGAGAGAGAGGGTGCAGATTAAACAGAATTTACCCATTAACTGCCCCCAGTTCTTCCACAGAAAAGTCACTCTGGGTCTTCGGGTGAAATTGCCACGGCATAAAAATAGTCAAGGCCTCAGGTGGTGATAAATTTGTCTTGCCCTGTGTATGCCACAGAGGTGAGAGCGCTGTGGGAATTGACCGTGGAGCTCCAGACGTTGTTCTAATGTTCTGTGACGTGTAAATTATAAAGAAAAAAAACAACACAAACACCTGGTTATTTCTCTTATCCATGTTGTCATTTTGTGTCCAGATGTCTCAAAAATGAGACAGCATTTCCGGTTGACAAGATGCTGTGACTCTGAGGAAAGCTACGTTGTGTACTGTACGGTGAATCATAGCGCAGTTATCATAAAGGAGTTAAATAGAGGAGCCCACATTAATCACATCTCTTAAAATAACAAAAGTACGCATGTGTCTGTGAAAGCCATCATGACAGATGACGATCCAGAAAAGCCGAGTTCACCTGCTCTTCGCCTGCCTTACATTCACACTTACACATATCTATATGTGGAGCATGTTGTACTGTCTCCCATCAGAGCTGCTCACAAACAAAATGTACTCTGTGTTCTGTATTCCTGCTCTCTACCCTGCAATAACAGTCACTCACAGCAGAAATCTAACAGAAATGTGGTGAAAAAGTAATACATCACCACACAGTAAAGTGAAGTCATTTCCTGTTTTGGCTCGTCAACAAGGCCACTTGGCTTTTTGCCACTACAATGTGTTGTTTTGATACATGGCTGGCAGCACTGAGCTCTGTTCCCGTCGAGAGCAGGGTTACAGAAAGCGTCTTTAAAAGCCAGTCAATGGGCGGTTTTTGTTTCAAGACAAGACAGGCAGGAAGGAGGGTTAAAGGATAAGGCTGGTAATATTCTGTGCTTTTTTTATTGTAAAAAAAATAGAATTAAAAGACCAAAACAAAGAATGAACTGATCATACTAACTAAGTATTATGCCTCTACCCAAATCCTGATATATTGTATTTTCTATCTCTGTGCCATAGACTGTCAGTTTGCCATAAACTATTCACTTTTTTAAACCTGGATCGACACTGGTTTTCTGGTGCTGTGTTCAGAGGCCTCTCACAAGCTTTTTAACCCTTTCAAACCTGAGCAAACTGATATGATTTCTTTCAAAAACACAGGGAAAGGCATGAAATCTGACAGAGAAGTCTGACAGATTGCAAGAACTAGAAAAAGGTCACAAGAAAATTAGTTTTAAAAAAGAGGAAAGGATTATTTAAAAAAATAATTAATACTACGTTTTTGGATTAATACTAAAACTAAAAGAAATATCTTCATTTCTTGTATCTGCTTTTTCTTTTTTAAGAATAAAATATAAATAAAAAAAAAAATATTCTAAAATAAATTTAAAAAATTACCTTTGCTATATTTCATGTCTGTCTGTGTTGTTGCATCGCAGACATAATGATGTCGACTTTTTGTGCTGCAGCAGTTCACGTGGCCTCTTTGTTTCTCAGCAGGATGTGTAAAATCTGCTCAGAAATGCAGCTTGAAAACAGCCTCTGTAATTAATCAAATTGTGAGTATGAACAAGCTCATAGCTTTTATATAGAGTCACCCTCGTATCTGTCTGCCTGCTCTGCATTATTCTACCACATCCTCAGCATTACATACAACAATGCCTCTGCAAAGCAGTGCCTTCCTCTCCCACTTTGCTCTCTAACTAATTTTAGTGTCCATAAATATACACATATGTCACTATATTGTTATCCGTCTTCGCGTCCGCCGAGTACAGTGGGTCACAGAAGGGAACCAGGAAGGAAGCCAGAAGATAAATAAACGCAGGGGCAGCAGTGAAAATATAGCTGGTGTTTGCCTCTCCGAGGGTGTTAATGTTACTTTGAGGAGGCAATAAATATCACCTTAAACCCTTGGCGGTGAGTCAGCAAATGGATCATCAACTTCAGAGCCCTGAAGAATAAATCCCAACATGCACTTACAATGACTGTTTACATCAAGCTTTGCTGCGTAAAGAACGAAATAATCCGTGTTGTAATGCTGGAGGGCTAGGGGAGACTATGGAGGACTTATTCTAATCACAGTGAACTTGTCTCATTTCCCTTTGTTCGTGCATTAAATTTTGAGTTGTTGGATATACTAATACACGGGAAACAGTGCAAAAAAAAGTTTCATTTGTAAAAGCTCCTGGACTTTTACAAAGGTTGAAGAGCTGGTTTCAAGAAGCTTTGTAAAGTTGTCAAAAAGAATCTCTGTCAGTGTTTGGGTGCATTATTTCCTTATTCCATACCTTTGTAAGCACTGTCACTTACTGTGAAAAAAAAAAAAATTAAACGGATTTACTGGCAAACCAGCCTTTGTTGTTCAAGGAAGCACGCTCTCTTGCTCAAACTCAAAAGACATTCCTGTAGACAATCGAATGTGTTGTGTCTGCAGCTGCTGTATAAGGTGAAAGTAGCAGTGAGATGATAACATCTACTGAAACAACATCATACATTCAGTCCTACAGACTGACTTGATTCTGCGTCATTTGGCAAGTGATCACCTGAAATTAAAAAGCATGTTGCTGTTTTCAAAATGAGACACTTGACTCAGCAACAATAAAAGTCACCAGTGCCACAAGTTGCCGAAAGTTTACAGTAAACAACTGATGTGTTTGTATTTCATACATTAATGTGGCTCGCCACCTGAACAGTGCGGTACAAGACGTTTTCAAGAAACAGGGTGAACTTAAAAGTCCAGTGTTTAGCATTTAGGGGGATATAGTAGCAGAAATGGATTTAATTTCATTAGTATGTTTTCTTTTGTGTTTCAGTGACCTTAAAGTAGAGGAATGAGTCCTAAAAACCCTAAATAAATTAGCATTTCAGCAGCTTGGGTTCCCTTGTCTCAAAGTCAATGGGCTTTTTTTAATGGGTTTTTTGGTTAGAAACCTTAAATAAGGTCTGTGGTTAACACTAGCTTCACATTTTGTTCTACAGCTTAAAGTAAATTGGTAAATACCCCACTTGTAAACCTTGAAGCTTTTATGTGTCTTAAAAAGACGGTTGCTAACAAATGATGATAATAAATGAGACTACAGAACGTCATCACATCAAGCCGCACCAAATATGACTTTACAACCTTGTAGCAGTGGCAGGGCGACCATAGCACAGCTCCTAGCAGCCTCACATAAGCTTTTTACTTCTGGCGATTGCATTCAGGCTTCAAAAATCGTGAAAGTGGTGTTCATTTGTGAAGATTATCTTGCTGAAGAAAACATGTAAGTATCAAAAATGTTTGTTAGCCACACAGCTTATTTTTGGCAATGATCTAAGATCTAAAAAAAGTCCCATGGGCCTTTTAACGTGGGAACCAGGGTGATGTAAGCTTCTGAGTTGGCCCACAAAAAAAAGCCATCTCTGGGGCACTCTTGCTTTGAGATTGCAATGCTGCATCACCATTTTCCACAGAAGCCCATAGATAGATTTATAGATAGATGTTTTTCCATTTTCACGTTTTCACGTCAACCACTGTCGTCAGAAGCCCCTCCTGCAACAAACAGCGTGTTCAAATAAATAAATAAATAAATTATATTCAGTGGTTCTGCCTGTTTAAATCACTTGGTTCATTTGTTTTATTGAGGAGGAGACCTCTGCGGATCATACGGCTCCCAGTAAAGTCTGGATCTTAAGTTAAAAGAGCAAAAAAGGTGAGCACATGTTAGCAGGTGCTGCCCTTCTCCGGCAAGCCAAACAGCATTGGAGAAACACCAATATGTAACGTGAAACTGTTTTTTTCTTAATTTTTACCTGTTAAAATCAACAGGTCTGTTTGTTTTGGTGACATGATAATTTGGCTTCCTTTAAAAACCTCCTGAACATTAAATACTGAGGGAAATCTAACGGGAGAAGGTTCATCTGGCTGCAACCTGCAATCCTCAGCACTACAAGCCACTAAAACCCCCTATAACTTACACACTACAGAGAGAGTTGTGTAGCATTGTACAGTGAAGAATAAGATGTAATGATGGAAAGAATACAGAGTATATAATACAACAAACACTGAATATAAATCAAATACATAAATATGCATCATCGTAAAGCAAAGAAAAGTGTCTGCAGATATGTAGCTAAATGTAAACTCTATTCTTTTGGAGAAATACAGATGTGTGGCTGCAAACCAGCTGGAGTTTTACCTTTTATTGGGGGTATTACCTCACAATCTATACACAATAGATTTGGCAACAGGACTGTGGCTCATCATGGAAACAAATGTGACCTTCATGGGAAGCCATGTCAGAAATCCTCCCCCGCGCAGATGCACTGAGATAAGGGATTTTTTAAATGTATTTTTATTATTAAAGGCCGGAAGTTAAGAGTCATTTCTGCACCTCCCCTCTGTCGGTCTGTTCCCCACTTGCTCTCTCTCTCTCTCTGCTATAATTCCACCCTCTTCTCTTATCCCCTGTTGTCCAGCCTGTCCCCCCCCTCCCGTCTCATCACCTGTGTGGGAGGCACAAAGCCAAATCCACTCAGCTGGAATTAAACTCACTGGGACCCTACAGATTGCACTTCTTCACTTTAATCACACACACACACACACACACACACACACACACACAGACACACACCTGCACCTAATCACACACTGACACAGACGCTCTCCCACTCAGCGGATGGAAATAAAGAGGCAGGGATGGAAAGATGTAATAGATAGGAGCACTGGGAGTGCGTGGCGACTGGGGGGTGCCCACGTCATAGGAAGTAGGTATAGACATTACAGTCGCATGCAGTACATAAAGCATAAATATACAGACCGAAACTGTTATCATTTGGAGCTGGTGCCAGTGTGTTGGAGAAACAGAGAAAAAACACACCATCAGACGACAAAATGAAAAAACAATTTGAGGCACATTACCCACAGCTGTTTGTCAATAGTATGCTTTAGGATTATTAATGTTTCTAAAAGGCTAAGGACAGATTGTACAGGAGGAATAAACAATAATAATAATAATGTTATACCTACTGGGCTTTCTGTTATCAAAAAGGCTAATGGTAAAATGATTAAAAGTCAAAATTTAGGGATGTTTAAGCTGACTATGAGTTGATTACAACTCACGCAACCTACTGCATTCAAATCCTACAATATAATTTCATGAACCATAAACACAGTGTTCTGTGAATAGAAAGGACAAACCACATGTTACTGATCAGACTTCATATTGTATAATACACTTTGACAGAATATCAGTGGGTGGGAAAGCACTGTGTAATTTCATTGTCACGGTGATGCCCCTGCACACATGCACGCGCGCGCGCGCACGCACGCACGCACACACACACACACACACACACACACACACACACACACACACGCACCTGTACAGGCACGCATGTGCGCGCGTGCGCACACACACACACACACACACAAAGATGTTCATAAGTTTGTACTCATTATGGTGATGTTTAAACTGATGTGATGCAGCACACTGAAGCTGGTGGCGGGTTTAGCATGCACACTGACAGCTGGGCGTTGACATTTCCTCTTTCTATATCATTCTTGAAAGAGGACCTATTATGCTTATATTCTGAATTTTACAATGCCTGATGTTCGTGTTAAACATAGCTAACGTTTCAAATAATGAGGTATATTGTTTGTAAAATAGCCTGTGAGCCAAAACCTCAGCTTCAGACTGTTCTAAATACTCTTTTTCCAATCTTTTCTCTATTTTGGCTACAAGACACAATATTGTAACATACTTTTTTATATGCTCATCTACTCTAGGTACGCCACTGTAATACCCCTTTTTTACCAATATTAGCACATGCACGCAGGTTTTTGGAACATGGGTTAACCTAACAATTGGCTACTGCTTTCCCCTTGCCAGGTGAGTAGAGCTGTGTACATGGCTCTGCATCAGATGAGTATGCATTTCTATGTGTGTGTGTGTTTTTTGTTCTGATTTGTGTGTGTGTGTGTGTGTGTGTGTGTGTGTGTGTGTGTGTGTGTGTGTGTCTCACATTCTACATAACAGGAGAGGCCGGAGAGGAGGTAAATAGAGTGGCTACTCTTTATATATCTCTGACTAATTCAGTCTCCGTTTCAAACTTGGTGCAGACTAATTTGTATCGATGTGTTAGTGCTGATTAGGTGGACACAAATGGACATTTGTGTTGGGGTCTCACCAGAAGGAACTAAAATTACTGTGTTCACCCAGGTGCTGTGTTTCCATCAATGCCAATCAGAGCCAGAGGCAATAAATACCCGACACAACTGCAGTCATTTGACCCAGGTGTGAATGCCAATTGTACACTTTCCCATTGCATTAAAAAGCCAGATATTAGTGGGTGTGAGGAGGTTTTTTGTGCAGTGGAAATAAGACTTAAGTGTTTGTTAAATCTAGTCAACACTGCTACATGTAGCAACTTGGTAACATCAGGGAAACATAATCTTGGTTGCTAAGGTTGGTTTTTTTTTAAATTTTTGGATCAAATTCCAGCTGAAACAGGTCCAGTTGTGTTTAGATGCGAGATGAGATAGTCCCTCTATAAACAGTCAAACTCCATCGGCCAGTACACTGCTACACGTAGCTACGCGCTAACATCATGTAAACATGTCTTCTTGTAAATTACCCCCTGATTTTGGATCACGGAACATGTTTCTGGTTGTGCTTTGAAGCTTCTATTGATGATTTTTCATGGCAGAATATGCCCCTGTTCTCCATTACTCGCATTTCCGCAGCTGCAATGATGGTGCAGAGACGCAAAAATACAGAAGACCTGGAAACCCTGACTAATTAGAGCAAACTTGGCACTTACGGAAGGGGGACTTGAAGAGACAGCTACTTAAATTGAGTGTTTCAGACAGAGGGGGTGTTTCAGCAGACATAGTGTCTTGAAAATCAAAGAATATAAACATGTTCTATTAGAAACCCAGAGTAAAAGTTTGAACCTGAAACTGAGCTTAATAGGTCCCGTTTCACAATCACTCAGAGGAGCTGAGGCGGGGGCTGGGCCGGTGACTCATACATTGTCTGTCTTCATCTAACATCCCCCAATCAGGGGCAGAGAGAGGGAAGGATATGGGAGGTCTGACTCTTAATTTCTTTCATTTTTTTCTTCCTCATAATGACTTCTCTTGAAGCTGCCACCCCAACGAACTGACTGGCAAGAGTTTTGGTGTTTGAGAGGATGTAAAGGTTACGTATCCCTGATTGTTGGAGGCGTATCTCTTTCCATCTCCTTCTTACCCCTTTCTTCCTTCCTGCAGAGCTATCAAACAGAATGAGGAACTAATTTTATCTGAAAACGCGCTGCCTTGATTACAAGGAACCGCTGCTTCTTGATAAAGCTGGTCTGTGGGTGGGTTGAAGTGGTGTCGGGAGGGGCAGAAGAGGAAAGACATGTAACAGAATATAAATGACACCAGAATCCCAGCTGTGATCAAGTGGCCGCATCCAGATTGTCAGCTGTAGAGATGACAAAGTAAGAAACATGACATGTTGTTGATTTCACTGACAGACCAACATTAAAAGGGGTCAATGTTCTGATCTGTGTTTCTCTGTCCATATGAATATCCATTCGTCACAGCAAGTTGGCAAATGGTACAGATGCCAGAAATAAATTACGCTTACCACAGTCATGTGGCCAATGAAGCACAAATTATGTAAACTTTTAGTCAAATACTCATTTAATCAACACCACAGGTACAAATATGGTTCATTTTAGTTGGATAGAAGATCATTTCAAGCAAATCTGACCACTAAGAGTGGTCCAAAGAAGCAAAATTTTGGTCCAAGTTTTCCAGAGCATCGCTGAGACAACACAGCAAGAAAAATGTTACAGTATATGAAGCAGAACAGTCTGAAATCATGACAACATGCACTATACACAGACTGTGCAGACTACATGGAGAAAGCATGATAAAGCTGTATCATGCTTGATATATATATTATTCCCCCATTTCTTTAAATGTATTAAAATTCTTTCATTTATGTCATAATATAGAGCAAAAGTGGGCTATGTTCATACGTAGCTGGAGTCACATTAAGAGTTAGATTCTTTTTCCTTCATGCCTATACAATGACTCTTCTGCGGTGTATTTGTTGTATTTATGGTTACAGAACTGGGATTGTAGTAAACAGAAGCTTTTCAGCAGTGACATGTTTTATAGAAAAAGAGTCATTTTTAATTTTTTTGTTTTGTCTTTATCATCAACTATCTCTAATGCCATTAAAAATTTGTGGGAAAGAAAACACAAGCAAGGCCCAAGCAGGCCAATCATAGTTCATGCTTTCTCCATGTTGTATCTCCATAGTAGTGTAGCCACCTGCCTAACTTGCACCTGATAGTTTGTATTCTACATCATAGATACAGTGGCTACTGCTTGGCACCTTCATGCACAACTATAAAACTAGTGTTAGAGGGGAAAATGGTGACATGATGGTTGTATAGTACAGCAATGTATTTTTCCTAGGATGGTGAAGGCATGACCTGCCCTGCTCTGCCTTACTAACCGTAAACCCTAACCCTACTAACTTTAACCCCCTGGTTGGCCACCAAAGGCAACAAGCACTAGCCAATCAGAGGGAGAGAGTTGCAGGTCAAGAAAAATTACGTACATTACACAATATAAATGTTGCGACTGAATACTGGTAATGGTCATGACACCTTATATGATCTTTGTTACTATAAAGTTTAAAGTGAAGAAAATATCATCTGAAGTGGACAAACTGTTTGTGGACATTTTGTGTGTATAAACTGCTTTTGAGGCCATTCACATGTGTGTCTTACTTTCTTGTTTAGATTTTGTAAAGGGACACACTGACCTAGCTGCACATAACCCCGAGCCCTGAGCCAGCATGGTGTAGTCGGAAATGATGCCCACTAATGCTCATGAATGAATGAGTGTCAGTGGACAATGTCCAAACTAAACCACATCTGGGCCAATCTCTGACAACCTTGATACTAAGCCAGTACTGTGTGCTCCGACAGATACTTATACAAGTGTTGGCCCAACATGTTGAAACGGGTGAGATGTTTGTACTTGCTTATCTTAATGACACACTGGGTTTGGTGAAACCATCGGCATGTTGGAAATGTGTTGAAATGTCAGTAGGAGGTATGTCTTTTTGTTTCAGGATGTTCTAGAGAGCAAGTTTTGAAAAAAAAAGGAGATCTTGGCTCTTGGCGGAAGGAAATGTTGAGTCACAATTATTGACCAATCTCAGTATATTAATCATTTCTATATGTAAAGGTTATTTTGAATCACCAAGAAATGCATTTTTGAGGCTCTAAGATATAAACAAACCTCTGTACTCATGTAAACAGCCCCCAATAATGACTAATTATTTTGATAAACTGAGGAGGGAACAGTGGAGTTTGAAAAGCATGTGGGTTTGTGTGTGTGTTTGTGAGGTGGGGGTGTGTGTGGATGTGTTTTGGGAGTGCAGAGGCACAGTGACATTAAGCTGCTGTGCCGTCATCAGTGAGAGAAACACATTAATCCTCCAGAATCCTGCAGGTTCAGAGGAGGGCAGACATGTGGGTCAGAAATGCTGGAACTGAAGGAGCGGGGGCTACGTGTGTGTACTTTAGTATCTATCATTTTAGGGACCAATTTGAGTTGAGGACTATTTAGAAAAGAGAAGGCATTTTGGTCGGTCCTCACCGTCGCACAGACCAACAAAGGCCTGTCAGAGGGGTCAGACTTATAGTTCAGGTTAGAATCACGGCCTCTTGCAGTGTGTTGTGCACTTTTGACACTAGTCCGTCTTTGTCAGGTGGTTTTTGGCCGTTTAGCATGTTTGCTTGCTGGTGGAGCCAGTAAGTGAGTGAAATCACTCTGATTGACGTTTTGGCTCAGCATTCAAGAAGAGAAACAAAAGTGAGGAAAACACATAAACTAATGTCAAGAGGATGTGAGACTGAATAAAAGTTGTGATATTAGGTAAAATTACTTTTTGAGCGATTAACCTCTTAAGCAGAAACACATAGTTACTGTTTGCTAGCGCATGGTAAATATCCTTTGCATTTCAATATCAGGTTGTGTTTTTTTATATGCTAACTGGCTAACAAGCGTTTTAAATCTGTTGTCTCAGTCTTTCGATTTCCATTTTTTATGAAGAATACAGACCGTGGCCACCTGCTGGTGTGTCTGTGCAATGTTTTCAGATGCATTTTTTGGACAAGATACAGGCAACTAGTCCTTTGATGCCAGTTTGGTGTGTCCTTGCTTTTAGGCTTAGGTTAAAGGAGAGTAAGTGTTGGGGTTAGGCCTTAAGTTTTGATGGCAAAGGTTAGGTAAGGGGCTACATAGCCATTATAACTTCACACTTTTTGCTTTTATGCCGCACTTACACGACAGGATATGGCATGGTTTTACTCAACTTGACTTGCTCTTCGTTGTCCATTAGCAAATATAGCTACTTTTGTTTTTTTAGTACCACCTTGATTCGTCACTGAAATCATTACTTGCATTTCTTCAATTTTTAAATACCCAGACATCAATAGCGACCTAATCATTGGTGACTTTACTGCCTAGTCCTAACTGTCGTGACGGTCCGCATTGGTTGCCATGTGCTCATGCTGTGTAAACATAATGACTTGCTGTGTCATCCCACCATGTGCATTTGTTGACATCAATATACCACCATCACGGAGTGTAAACAGCTGATGCAGAAGGATACCTAAAACGTCATATGTAGACGCGGAAGGTCACAGACAAAATGGCGCCATGTGACAAGTTGGGATGAGAATGTGTTGCAGCCAGCTGATCTTTTCATACTGATTAATAGGTCATTTATCTTCTTTGTCCACTGCAAGGTTACCCCTTTGGATTAACCTTTACCCTGACAAATGGATGTCAATTGACACATTACAATAGCCTTGAATATGTGGGTGCATGCTGCATAATAATGTTGTACAGACTGTAGAGCCCATTAAGGCAAATTTGCGATTCTGAGCTATATGAACAAAAAAGTATAAAAATGCAAAAAAAAACGTCGAAGAGAAAACAAAATGTCACAATGAATACTGACTTTCAGATCCTTGTCGTGGAGTAATTTTGCTTCCAAACTTGCACTCATAACTCTATTAATGAGGAGATTATTACCAGATTTTAATGGGAGGCTGTTAAAATGAGCAATAAGAGATGAAACAAGAGAGCAGGAGAAAGAGCAGAAACATAAAAAAGTGAATGTCAGGGAGAACGACCTTTTCTTCCAACCAATAGTTTATGACAGTTATTGAGATGGTGATCAAAACGCCCTGTGTGAGTCAGCGTGGTGAAAAAATAAATCTCATTCCTGAGTCACTGAGACAGAAATGATGAGCAACAAAAGGATAGATACAACAGTCACATAAAAACGTATACGAAGCAGTAGAGAATCAGGCCGAAATATCTTAAGGGAATACCCTCTAACAGTCATTTCCGTTTCTACAAAAGGACAGCGGGCAGAGCAGCTCCCTTTGGTATCACGGCAGACAGAGAGGACCAGCAGCACAAAGAGTTCAGCCGTGAAAGTAAAAGTCAATCTTGATGCACAGTGACACAATTAAAAAGCTACTCTCGGTGCCGAACCTCTCAATTCTTTGCTGAGATTCTTTGTTTGATGTTTGGTGTCAGCCCTTAAAAAGCAAGTCACCTTTTTGCAGCAACATCCAACCTTAAAAAGAAACAAAAAAAAGATAAGAAAAAACAAAACAACAGTTCTGAAGCCTTCTGACCAGGATGAATAACACATGCTGCATTTTCTCCAAAAATCCTTTTCTTAATGCTGTTACTAATTGTCTCTCCACCCACCCACACCAAACAGGTCCAGGCATGTTCTTTCAGAGATTTCCATTCCAATTCAGTGGAAAGTGTGAAATCAGTGACAGAGGAGGAGAAAAAGATGAGGCAAATTGGTGCAAAGTTGACACTCCGAAAAAAGAAACAGTCCTGGAAAATGCCAAAGATGATAATGACAAATGGTGTGAGAGCATCCAAACACCTTTTGCTTTTAAAGAGAAAATGTTTCACTTTTTATGTGAACGTCCAATCAATGCTGATGGTCAATATAAACAACTGAACCAATAATTCCTAAGTGTATGATATATTGACCAAGAAAGCGGAGTTCTCCTGCTTGCCGACATGTACCATGGTGCATTGCACGCAACCTACTGACGCCTAGCTGAAATATTGTGTAGCATGCCTATGAGGGCAATGAAATGAAAACACAGATACTCCATAGTACAAACCAACGTGACCCCAGACGGCAACAACTCTGTCTTAATTTCCACACTTTTAAAGGCAGCACATTACAGCTTCCAGCAACTCTGCTGCATTTCTTCGGCATTTCTATTCCGGCCTTGATTAAATATGGCTGAATATCTGTGTAAGCCAAAACAAACACACTGTAAAAAAAAAATACAATAAAATTAAAAATTCTCTTCTACATCGTCCCTTGCACTCATATTTTGGGGTGCCATTTTTGCTGTTGGAAACACAGACTGTTTCCGAAAAGACAGTTTTTTTCTTTGCACTGTTTGAACATATATCTACAAAAAGGAATGCACCAGAATTCCTATACAACCCAGGAAATCACGAGCCAGTAATTCATAAATAACTCATGTAATAGGGAAGGTCATGTGATCATGTGATCAATGTGCTGACAGGAGTAAAGAAGAAAGTAGTTCAATAAGAAAAAAGTCTACATATGGAGGCAGGTTTGCATGGGTCAAACAAACACAGGACTTTACCCCAGGAGACTGGTGTTCCTGTCGTGTTTGAGATCAAGGGAACTTTGAGTTTTTAATGTTATGTCATCACTTTTTGATGCCCAACCGTAGACTTTAGTAATTCCTAGACACCAGACCAAAAATGGCACCTATTTATTCGACTGGAGCTGCTTGCCTAGCACATACGCCGAAAATGTTTTCTAGCTTCCCGGTTTACTTCTGCTATATGTGGCCTACTGAACATGTACATCAGTGTTTTTCCTGCTGGCTAAACTTTACATCGTGATGATGATTTATATTTTTTAATTGCTTTTCTCATGGCTCCAAAATTCAGAGTAGAAAGAGTCATTATTGACCTTGTTCGAAGTTCAAGGTGGCCTGTCAACAGCTCTAAAGACGTCTCTTTTATAATGGTTGCCTATAGGGAAAATGCTTTGTGGGCCACAGGGGATTCTTTTGCTGCAATACAGCGAGTAGCCACTGGGACAAAATTGCTGCAAGACTGAGTGGCTTCCTTAGCCCAACATGTCTTTTTCTAAACGTAACCTTAACTTTTGTTAAGTAGCTAAGGTGACGACAGTCAGCCTAACCTAACCTATGTAACTTAACAATAAGTACGTAACGTAATCATGCCAATTCGCAGATATCATATGAAAGGTATGCCGGAAGTGAATAAGGAAGTTTTCTGTTTTTGACTGGCCTCCTGTTTAAGCTGAAATAGTATGTTATTCTTCCTTCTTCCAGGTATGTCACTGCCACATCAAGATGGCACTGAAAGGAGGAAGAACAACAGATTTAGAGCTGTTTAACTCTACCTTCTTGGAAAATGTAACACACACTGAGGCTTTTATTGTTCTAATCGACTGCATTTATCATCAGCACTGACTGGCCATCCGCATAAAAGGGGACAACCTTCCCCTTTAATTATTACTGGGAACATTTTTTCCTTTTCCAAGTAACATAACTGTTAGTTCTCATCATTTTCCCTGATTCAATCTCCCTCTGACACACATGGAAATGAAGGTCTAAATAAGAGATACACTTAAGTGTCTCATCCAGAGTCACCTATCGTCAGCTGGATCAGAGTGTCTAAATGGCAACTGCAGCATCAACAGAGTGGTGACTGGTCAACTGTGATCCATGAATTGCTGGTAAATTGTTGCTAGGGATAATTTGTTTTTCCGCTCTACCAGCCACTCCGCCATTAAATCATCATCTTGTGTTTGCGTTCATGTTGTAAAAATCAATTTTCCTGGTAAAAAGGTAAAATAAAAGATCAAAAGGCAATTTCCTGTCTCCTGAAAGTCAGGCCACTGACGCAAGCTAATGGCCTTTTAATCTACTACTGCTACAGATGGAGCGTTTTGCTCCGATTCCTTCCTCGATATAAGTGGAGGCAGATATACGCTCAGCCAGGTTATCTCTGTTCTCTGTTTGTCTGAGTTTTAAATGTAAAGCTAGGAGTCTTGATAGGAAAGGCTCCGTGGCGTCTGCTCATTAAGGAAGCGATCAATGCTGGAAATGAGCCCCTCTACCTGAATTCAATCTGTGGAGGAGCTAAAGCCCGTTATCATGAAGTACCTCTGGCACTGATGAAAGGGGACAAGGCAGGCAGACGTCTCCCCACGGAGGGGAGTCGGGCGAGGCTGGATACTAGAGAGGCATTTCCCCTTTGAGCGGAATTCCTAAAGAGTAGCTGAGAGCAGGAAGCAAAGACCTGGTCAGCCGTATCCCACAACTCTGTAGATTTAAGGTTTTCTAAAAAATAGCACTGCTGATTATCAGCCAAATTCAAATCTGACACCAAAATAATATAGAAGACAGATATTCACATACCTATTTCCCCAACACTGTTAACTATAATCTGGTGATAATCCAAATTCAGTCGTGTATTCTACTTGCTGCCAGATTAATTTGTCATCAGACCAATAGAGGAGAAAGCGGAGAGCAGGAGAGCTCTCAGTCTGAAATACAAATAGAAACTTGACTTTGCACCAGGTGCTCCAAGTCAGTGACCACCTGCCACAGTTTGAACAGCCATCCATTCTCAGACGTTTTCTCACACAAGTGTTTTCTGAGCAAACCAACAAACACTAACCAGCTAAATTAGTTAAATATAAATTACATGCAATTAATTTTTTTCTATATTTACCTAGATAATGTAATGCTAATTCAACATAGCTTTTGAAAAAATAAACACATGTAAAGAATAACCTGGAAAAAGTGTATATTAATTTCGTAAAACATTTCTCATATGGAATTCTGATAATTATAAATGTGTTTTTCCCTAAGTTTTTGCTTTTTTTCCCTAAACATTTTCCCTAGCTTTTGAAAAATAATTTTCTCAATCTACTCATGTCTTGCAAATTCAAATGTTTAAATACTTGTGAAAGGCATCTGGAAGCAGCACAAGAAAAAAGATGTTGCTCCAGGTTGCAAGGGATTAAAGAAGCAAACCTTACCAGATGTACCTTTGCAAACAACCTATTTTGTCATTTAAGTTGTCTGGATAAAATAGGTTTAATGGATGACAGTGGTCATTAAAAAAAAAAAAAAAAATTGACTGTTGGGTGAAAATATCTCCTGAGCTAAAAGTTGAATATTTTGTTGATCCAACCATCCACCTGGCCTCATCCCTACACTGACTTCATAATTTACTCCAGTCTCAGATTTCCACAACTTTTCATTTCACTGCAGTATATTAACGCTGAACTACTTCCTGTTCTTGCACTAAATGTTACCACGCAATATAAAGCGGTAATACAGAAAATTTGCATATAAATACATTTCACACGACACAAGGCTATAATGTTCACAAATACCCGCACGCACAACTAAAGACACTAATGTGGCTTTCAGGGTGACTAATTTGTGAAGGAAGTGATAAGAAGAAAGAGCCTCCACACGCACGCTATGGGAGCACGGATGAAAGACCTTTGTGAACAAATGAATGAGTCAGAGGAGTGACCACCCCCACCCCACCAACACCGTCGCTCGATGACAGCTGATGCCTTTAAAAGCTTATTTTATCCCATTTGTTTAGCAATTACCTTGCCTCTTGACTCATCCTTCCAACTTGCACTTTGTTTCACCCATCGCTCCCGCTGCAAACCTGATAAATGTCAACTCAAATAGCCTTCACTCTTCTCGCCGCCCCCTCCGCCTTCCAAAGTCACCTGCTGCACGTCCCTCATGCTTTCAGCGTGCCAATTCCACCTGACGTCAAAAACGCTCAAGTTAATTGGCTATTTCTCTCTTGGCTATGATGCACCCAAGCAACCGCCTTCCATCCCTCTCTCTCTCTCTCTCTCTACACACACACACACACACACAAACACAGCTTTCCTTAAGCTCGCAGCCATTTTGTTTAGCTATGGGGTTCGGGCATCAACTGATGAGTCATCGCCAAGCCGCCGCATACCTTCATTCACACTCTTATTAGCAGCTGCCATCATCAGCGAGGTAATGATGCAGCTGACCTGAGGTCACGTTGAGACTCCACCGAGCTGATTGCCGTGTTTTTGGTGTGATTTCGCCGTTGTTGTGGAGGGGCTGTGTGAGAACATGGTGACACTCTTGACAGTGTGTAAAAACATGAACTAAAGCGTTCATCTTTGATAGGACGCTATGACTGTTTCAAACATCCATAACCACAGTTATGATCACAAACTTCAACCGAACTCAGATATAAACTTTGCTGTGACTCAAAAGGAAGATTACCCTACAAGGGCTTCCTCAGACGAAATATATTTTCATAGTTTTGGTTCTGGGGACAATCTGCATGGCCTTGAAATGAGCTAAAGACCTGTATTTGGGTTTTCTTGTAGAAACCCTATTTATGTTTATTTTTTTGATTTCTCATGCTTGACAAAAAAAGCCCCGAGGAATATTCTGAAGAGTAATTTCTCTAAATATAAACATCGAACAAGACAACGTGCTCAAGAATTTCTTTTTAAACTGGGTGCTGAATATACTAATATTCTAAAAATAAAATATGAACATCCATTTCTCTTGTTGAGTTTTGTGGAGGTTTTGGTTTTGATCATTTAAAGCTTTTTGGTCAAATGATGCAGGATGATAAAACTTCTTTTACAGGTGTACTTCATCAATTTAATATTGCACTTCCAGACTCACATCTTCAAAACTCCACTTGCCCAGTTTCTAATTCAAGCATTTTATTACAAGTTTTAAGTCTCAAAGCCTTTTGACATCACTGTGACATCATCGGGGATTTTCACATAATAATACTCTATTTGAAAGGTAAAATAATTTCAGCGAGGCTTTAATTTATCTCAAATTTAAATGGAATTTTAATGATTTGTTGTTTAGATTACAGAATATTAATGAAAAAAATGTAATAATGTACATTTTTTTAAGCCTGCTGATTTTCTGTTTTTAGATCTTAAAAATGTTTTCTGTATTAAAATTACAAACTCTTACTTTTACATTTTTCATCAACTGTGATAGGATAATTGCACTGAGAATATCATTAGCTATCATTTTAATGTGTTATTTTTGGTTATGTCAATGTCAATTCAATTCACCGTGACCGGTAAAAACCCCTAGCATTTTTGGTTTTTTGCTGTACTTCCCTTGTAAAATGTTAGTTTCTGTTTTGCAGGTGAATTCCTCTGAAGAGAAAACAGATGTGACATGTATGTCATCTTTAAAAAAAGAACAAAAGCACAAAGTAATGAGGTTAAAGAAATGTCATCCAAGTGGTGAGGGTAAACACCAAGAGGCCATGAGAAGATGATAACAATGATGAACAAAAATACAACCAGATTGTGAAAGGCAGAGGTGAAAGAAAGCTTTTTGCCCAATCACAAAACAAGAAGACATTTTAGTTCCCTTTCAGAATTTTCTTTCCAAATTAACAGACATTATGTACACAGGACAGAGAAATAACTCAGCAGCGATGAGTGGGATACACACATGAACTAACATGACATTTCAACAACAAACCACAGAGAAGCTCTGTTTAAAACAGACTCAGAGGTAGTGCGTAGTTAATTCATACTCTGCCCAGGATGCCATTACTCCACTGTATCTCTACATTGTAAATAGTGGTTTGCTGCTATTTTATTGCTCTGAATGTTGCATACAGAACCATAAAGACAATAAGTGAGACAATGTGCATCACTACTGTCCTGTATAAGCAACGCAACTGACAAGTTCAGAGCTTGTAAGAAATAACTGTGGATTCAGCAGCTCTGATTAGAAAGGTCATCCAAACATTGCTTCGGACAATGTTTGGCATGCCGAGGGGAACAGTTTCCTGTTGGCGGTTGTACTTCCTGTCCCCACTCTGGCAAGTGACACAAAACCAGCCATTTACTTCCTCTACAACAGGAAATGGAGCAGCTTTTATCAGAAGGACTGAGGCTGGGTGGTAAACCCTGCAGATATGCTGCCAAATGCTCGTATGAGTGAAGTATGACGCTATTTTAACTTCATATTGACAAATATTCCTACGTTTCTCACCTGACCAGCTTCACTGTGGTAACTGGAGGCTAAATGTCTGGCTCAGTAACAAATGTTGATGTTGAAAGTGCATTAGTAGTTGAAAGAGGGTAGTTGTAAACACATGACATGAGGGAAAAGTAACGCCTGCCCACTTACTCCATGCCATACAAGTTTGAAAAAACATACAAACCGAAATAAAAGGACTATGAATTTTGATATGAAGTATTTAGATATAATGTTTTTATCAATTGAGATATGTTTGAGGTTTTGTAATATGGCCTTGACATCACTGTTTTTCTTTCCATATGTACTTTTTCTATGTATTTTCTTTGTAATTTATTTAATTGTCAATTGTTTTACTACCCTTAGTAGTTCAGATGGTTAACCACACCTGCCACCATAGAGCTCGTCAGTCAGCCGATGAAGACACAAGCAGGATCAAAACATTGTCTTGAATAAACTTTCTTGGAGTAAGTGTGCAGGCGTTACCCTTTTCCTCAAAGGAGCAATACTAGTCATCCTTCCTATTTACTTTTTCCAAGTCTTTCTTGGTATCCCAGCCATGACCGTCCAGTTTCCAGCCTCTCTAACATTAAAAACTATTTTTAATTTGGTATTTTCCAAGGCTCATAATCTTAGACAAATAGTCAGATGCACTTTATACCACCTTGTACACTCACACCTGGGGAATATATAATATAATATTATATATATATATATATATATATATATATATATATATATATATATATATATATATATATATTATACGGGAAATCCCTCCGTATTTTCCTCAGGAAATAAAGTGTAAGAGACACAGAAGATGCAGTTGTGTTTGAGTGGATGTGGTCAGCAGTGACTGAACTGCAATCAGCAGATGAATCTCATCACCACAGGGTGTATTTGAGTCATCATGTCAAGCTCTTGGGGCCTGTCAGCTTGAATAAGGTTTTTAAAGGGAAATGCATTGTTCATAACAGACTGCATCTGTGTCAATTACACAACAAAACTCCTGTCAATGAGTTTGCATATATCTGAATGTATTTGACATTAGGGTGTGTGTGCACACTGACATTAGGAAACGAGTTAGAAAGTCTTTGCATCATAGTGTTTGTACATACATCAGTTTGTTGACTTATTTGAGTCCAGTATGTCACTGCCAGTCAGCGTGTGTTTGTTTGTATGACATCCACACTTATTCCCGCTGCAGTAAAAGACAGACATGTCATTGCTGATCTATGATCAGGAAGGACTGTGGTTTCCTGAGGCAGATCCTGTTTCTCTGGAAGAGCAGTCACTGTTTTACACTTGCATAGTCAAAGTAGTCTGTTGAAATCATGTTAATATGCAAATTCTAGGGGCAAAAAGTCACAGGGGAAGTCACAAGTTTGTGCGAGTGTTTCTGAATGAATGCTGTAACTTCAAATAAGCATTACACAGCAAATGATCACTGCTTGGTCACAGTCATATTTCCATGTTTAAGCAGCCAGCAACTGTAAACGGGTATCATGAAAATGTCGTCTTATTTTATGGCAGACTCCTTCATGATCCACAGCTCAGTTAAAGCTAGTCACTTTGTTAAATTCATTTGTATAAGTCCCTGGCCTCTTGACCTCTCCTGACACATTTCTTTATTGAATTTATGGATTTTGTGCAGTTTAATGTGTGTACAACTAAAAAAATATATAATTAACTTAAATACATACCCTGGTCACAAAGTATTTAGCAACCATGGCAATGTGCTCAAACAGCACAAGCACAGGGAGGTTAACTTCACTGCTGTTTAATTCTGAACAACTGAATTACATTGTAAGATTTTGCAACTTTACAGAGAGAGTAAAGTATTGTATTTGTTATCCTAAGACCACAGCTTATTTTTTAGACACAGTTTATTTAGACTTTTGTATGGCAGCCTTTAAAGGGACTGTGCAAATTTCAGAGTGTATCATTTGCCTGGACATTGTTCTTAACGTGGATGTGGCTAAGTGCCTAAATATTTGTCTATCCTGACAAAAAAAAAGTTGATAATGTTTTACAACATCTACAACAATAGAGATAAATTGAGGCAAAATTAAGAAAGATTAGTATATAAGCTATAGTTGCCTATAAAAATAGGGCTTTTGTTGCTTCCAGTTATGAACTAAGATCCATCGATTTTCAAATGAATACCATCAGTCCACCTCAATAAGCATATGCTTTGGGTCCTGCCTTCTTTAGCCAATAATTTGATCAAAGAAAAATGTAAAAACTAAATGTTGTGTGTGCTCAACCTGCTTTTAAGTGAACTCAAGAAATTTTGACTTGTTCTACTTGAGCTGAGTTACTATAAAGTTCGAAGGATAACAGCGTGAGCTGCACAAAAGATGGCTGCTTCCTCGTATTTCTTTCTGTTACTGACTCGATTCGTATCTACGATCCTAGGGCGAACACACATCAAACTGTCTGTGTCCTGGAGGGGTAGAAGCAGACAAGGAGGTGGGGGGTCTGGGCCTTACACTCTACGCCCCTTATTCTCCCTGTTTACCCACCAACATCCTGCACAAACAGGCCTGCCTCAGAGACAACAGTGAGTAATCTTGCCCAATCTGTTCCTCTGCTCCTCTGGCTTCTGCTTCCTCCCAGCAGGCTGTAGCCCAGAGCCAAGAGCTCAACTCGCGTCACGCAGCCAACCTGGCTCATAAACTAGGTGTGATCTGAGAGCATGGTGATAACGAGAACGAGTGTCAGTGAGGATGTTGATGACGAGGCTGATATACAGTAGCAACTGGGATCCAATGTGGTGGAGAAGTGCTGATTGGAGTTAGTCGGCTCCAGTTTTACAGTGGACAGGTTCTTAGTGATTCGTCCTGATACATGACCTGCTTACTCTGGGTTTGTGATTGCTGTTTGAACATCAGTTTGCACTAAACAGCAGCGTGGCCAACGTTTACAGGGGATGTGGTCATACTGCAGCAGCTAACAGGTGTGACCAGACCAGGAGTGTAACAGGAGTGTCATTTCCTCTTGAAATTAGGTTAGTATCTTTAAATACAGAACACATGTTCCCTGCTTTGGAAAGAAAGAGTGATGTATGAAGAGATTAAGTTTAATGAAACATAAGTTTGAAAGTGAAACACCCAGTGGAAAGCACCTATTCCGCTGTCTATTTTCTCCCACTTTTCTGGGTGTGGTTTGCTGGTGCAGATGAAACTTTCCAACAAGTCTGGCCAGTTCAAATGATCCAAAGAAACTTTACTCTTGACAGACTCACCCCAACTATAAAGGAAAATAAAGGCAAATCAACATTTTGGGTAAAAGACCTTTCTTTTTAGCTAGTTCGACAGGGAGACTCATACCACCGTCATGTCTGTCTGCTGGGTATGACACCTTTTGACAGTGGACCTGAGGGTCAAAACACTGCAACTTCTCAGAAAACTCTCTGTTTTCTGAAATTTTGAAGTGTTTTCTGAAGTGCTGTAGTGTTTTGACCCTCAGGGCTTTTCCTAACATACAGTATGCGAGCAATTCTGGAGGATGGTGGATGGAGCACAAAAAAGTATCCAGATGTACTATGACCAGCAACAACATTCAGGTAGCCTATTAAGCCCTGAACAAGCCTGCACAGTGGCCTTATATTGCTCTGAAAAAAGGTAGGAGGTGCACACCTAAAATAGTCCTGGGCGAGTTTATATTCAAACAAGTGACATGTCATTTCTGATGTCCGCTGATGCTCAATCTGATGTCCGCTTGCTCATTCACATTACATCCAGTCAGGAAGAGGTTAAGGGCTAAAGTTAGTTGGTTTATCTTAGCATTTCTACCCCAAAAATAATCTTTTGTTAAATACCGAACTGTAATTTTTCACAGATTAAGCTAAACCGATCTCAGAACCATTGGCTATCGATCTGGTGATAATTTAGCCTCTGAGGACATTTCAGGGGTCCTGATGTAATCAATGGATATCTGGACCAAAACTTTGCTTCTGTGTGCCGGTCACTGTTTACAGTTCGATAAGCAACTTCAGAGAATTCCAGACACTGGGGTTGATCTTAATTAACAGATGAATCTGCAAATGAATACAAATAAATAGATGAAAACAAACGGGCAAATGGGCAAAACTTCTGTTTTAATTTCCAAAACAATGTGGCATCATCTGTTTTTCCCCCTCCTCCTGATCTAATGACAAGGGAGCTCAGTGTGAAGCCAACAGACTGCCTGGCAGCAGACTCCATTGCAGCTTTATATCGCACTAAACTCTACGCCTGACCACTTTTTAAAGGGTTGATCAAATGTGAATGACTTGATTTACATCCTGTCCAATGCTCAAACATTCTGTTTCACTGGAAAATATATCACACTACAAAAGCTAAAGATGCTCTAACCTCTTTTTCACTGAAACTTTAGTTAATAGCTGATGGGTTCCGAGATTGCATTTCGGCTAATTTGTTCGGCCTCTTTTGGTCTCCATACAAACTGTTCACCTGCATGTAACCAGTGTCCACTCAGTGTGATTGGTTAATACTACTCGCACTACAAACTGACAGCAGACACCTCCAATAAACTCCCAAAATACTGTCCTATTGCCTATAGATTCTGCAAACTGTTTTCTAGAGATAAGCTAACTGGCTGCTAAGTTCAGCTTCATATTTAGCAATAAAGCCAATGTCGAACTAGCCTGGTCTTTTTTTACCTTGTCTTTTTTTTAATATTGTTCATATTTTTTTTTCTCTAACTATGTTTACTGCTATGCACCAAATACCAAGCTTTTTGTGTGAAAACGTATTTGAAGCTGACGATTCTCACATAATGAAGAAAGTTAATCTACATTTCTTTTTCCTACTTCATGTTCAGAAGTCTGTGATGTTCATGTGAGAAAGTGATGGGAAACACAGGGTGTGCTCAGCAAACATCCCAGTTAAATAAAGATCTTAGTATGTATTTAGTTAGTTTTACATCAGGCTTTTACTTTCATACCCTGCAGGCAGAAGCGATGACACCTTCATTAGCAACGCAGGAAGTGCTGCTGAGAGGTGAGGCTGATCTGTGACTCAGCCGTGACAGCTCTATGCAATTAATTATAAATCACCTTAACTTTCCAACAACTATTCCAATAACCTACTTAGTATTATCTATTTATAATTTTTAGGTTCAATTTGTCATAGTGGTGCTAACACTGTAAACATACCGTTATTCTAGGTTGCATAACATTCAATCTGACATTAAAAGAAAAACTTGCGTACTTTGTTTTTGTGTTTCAGTTTTGAGTTTCTCAGATCAGTTTAAGTACGCGTTTTTCTCACTAACAGAACGCGTAAGTGATGTATGACACACATGCATTGAATCATGTTTGCCGACATACAGCAGAGACAGCAGAGGAGTGTTCGATATGCTGCTCTCGATGAACACACACACTCATCAAACATTCATCTGAACACGCCCCTTGAGTTGTGTACGGACATGCCTTCCTTGAGAGTCACCTATGTTTGTGTTTTCTTGGTAAACTCGATTTGCAGTGTGTCACACGATTCTCCCCTGAGTCTGCACACACTGTTTTGCAAAAGATCATGTGACCCATTGTCAACATTTAAGCCTCAGATGTTTTTCAGGAGCGCAATTTTTTTTTTTCTGCAGTTAGCCCTGTGGCTCTCTCGCCTACAATGTCAACAGACTGTATGTTTTTTAGTTAATGAATCTGTCAGCAGTTTTGTTTCAGCTTTAACTCTTTATATCATCATTATGTTTACATTTAGATTAAAAATTAAGATGAAGTTTCACTGTCCTTATCACTTATATTTCAAATTGATATTAAATTTTACTTGTTTTAACAACTAGTTTCATGTTATGTTAACTTTCCATGAATGATAAATGTTGAATGTTGTATTTGTTTGTTGGGTAACTGCCCTGGATGTCCCAAATCTTTTGGACTTGCAATTTTACTAAGAGCACCTGGGGACACAGTCCTATATGGGTCCAGTTTTGCAAACCCACACCCGCTCCCTCTGACAAAGCTCAGTACCAACCCCTTACATGCATTTATCTCCAAGTTAAATCTGGACCAGCCCTGAACTGTTAATACAAGTCCAACATGTGACTTGTGACCAAACTTACAGGGTACACAGTCACTCACTTGACCCACTAAAATACTTTAATTTTACATGCAAAATGGGAACATCTATAAACATTATAAAACTCATAATTAACCGTAGTTCATTTAGCAGAACCAAATGCCTCTTCACACTGACATTTAACTGCCCTCGAGCCTGAGGTTGCTGTGCAGAAGAAGAATATTGCCCATAGTCGCTGGTTTAACATGAGTTTCTTTGCTCCTGAATCACAAAGCTAGCTGAAAGCACACACATTTTACAGCTAACTGGGTAATGCCCGCCTTGTATTCGTGTTTTGGTGGTTTGAGAGTGGGTTCCTTGGAAGTATCGGCCTGTTGGTGCAGCACCTGTACTCTAGCAGCTGTCGGTGTGTTTACTCAGAGATAATGTCCTTAGCTAATAATTTCTGGCAATTTTTAAAAGCAGCAAAACCACAGACAACATTATGCTCGTAGACTCTGATCACAGTCAATTTCTCCCAAACTTCCAACTTACCCTGTGATGATGTATTGTTCACATCTGGTATTTACCACTGGCTATTTTTGCCTTTAGGTCATCTATTTTGATGTTCTGGAGTCTCCACAACTGTTGGATCGTTGACTTTTCATTATTTGGCCAGATGTGAATTTAGGTGTCAAAGGTTACATTGTAGGCTTTTACAACTAAAAAAATCATGGTGGATGATTAGGCGTGATAATATGTGCTAATTTAGATCAATTAAGAAATAAAATACTGCACAATCATTTTCATTTCTAATTTCTCCACAAAAAAAAGTTCTCACCCGCTGCCGGCTTTTTATCTATGCCCAAAGCTGTGAATTTATAAAAAATGTATCTTTTTACCTGTTACACAACTTTTTTTGTGGGTAGCAGTTAACAAGGACTCTGCTTAGGCTTATTATGGTCCAACAGACGCACCATATGACCACAGCGTCCCATGTCATCCTCCTCTCCCTTTCCCCACATTTCCTGTCTTCCTCTTGACTGAAAACCATCAATGTAAAGCTGAGATGCCCAGAAATAATTTAAGAGAAACACTTTCTTCATGTGGTGTTCTATGACATTTTCAAAACCTTTAAGATAAACCTCCATCTCCACTTCCGACTTTGAATGTTGGGATGTCTATAATAAGTTAGAATTGTGTCACAGTTCAAACAGTAACGTCTGACCAAATCACCAAGTCATCGTCATCGTGTGTCAGATACACACCCTCAGATTGTGATGCCATTCCTGTTCAGTGCTGTCTTTGGCAACAATGACGACCTGCCCCGACGCCCCAAGGCACCAACCATCTCCCTCGGGAACTTTCGATGACTCAAATACAGATACAGTTGCTCCAGCTGGGGAGAGTTTTGTTATCTCAGTCTCTCCTTAGAGCACGCTGGTTAAGGCCACAATTTTCACCACTACTGCTTTGCAACCTCCCATGAGCCATTGTGGGGGGGACCTTTAAGGAAAGTTAGGTCCCACAGCGGAAGATGAAGGGCGAGCTGCTATTTTGAGCTCCCTGCTTGCGTATGGAGGTGTATCATCACGTAAAGCAGCATTAATTTGGCGGTGTGAGTTGGACAAAGAAAATGGGGAGTGCTGTTTAAACATATAAAGATCTCTTTGGTGCTGACGGCTAAATCATACACCACTAAACATACCTCTACATCTGGTTCAGACTGCTCTGCATTCATTTATGTGCGAGTGAGAGTAGATGTATGTGTGTATGAGAGTGTACGAGAGCGGCCGCGAGGCAGCGTCTGCACGTGTGTGACAGAGATAGTGAGGAATGGGAGCAGGAGGGTGTGTGTTTCTATGTGTGTGTGCGCACATGTGGGTGTGATTCCTGCCTCTTTGTCAATACATGAACTGCGTGAGTCTTCAAAAGGCTTCTGGATGACGCACATCACAACAGGCAGTGCTCCGTTTATGAGGAGCCTTGGTGGGCTTTCCAAATATGATAATTTACTGACTGCAAAAGTAATATACTTCATATACTATAATATACTATATTATTTTGCTCATCATGTTGAAGAAACGTGAGTGGATTCAGTCTTAAATCTCAAATATGGAAACTAATATACATGAGAAAAAAGAGCAATCATCATTTTAAAACTGGTTTCTTTACACAGAGTTAAGCAAGTTTTAATGGAGTCAAAACGCGCTGTGTTTGTTTCTTTAAATCAACAGCCCCTAAGATTTTCATGACATAAACTCAACTTTTGATACTATTAGTGGCCTCTTTTTATTTTGTTTTTGCCATTTTTTGCAACAGCCATTACATTTTTTTTGATTTTTGAAAATGTTTTGATATGTGATTATTTTTTCCCCTGTTTTTTTGGACATAATGGGATGTTTGAATGCAATTGATAAACATAATTTTTTGTTAAACTGTATTTTTTATATGTCAAACCCTTGGAAGATAAGCTAGTGAAGGGCATTAGCTAACAGGAATCCTCAGAAATGAAACAAAACAACACAAAACGTATCTACGTTGTCTCTATTGTAGTTTTCTGTTGGTAGTGACGGGGTCGCCATTCCAACTCTCGATTCAGATTTTCTAAACATTAAGGACTTATTATGTAATTCTCCCTTACCAAAACAATGTGTGTCTGTTTAGCTGCACTGTAAACAGGTACATCAGTTGCTTTTTAGTTGCATTTCTGACAAAAAAAAAACTGCTTAAGGATTGTTTGCTGCAGCAGTATTAAAGAGGGACTGAAACCACGACTGAAATCTTATGGATTACAACTTTAATGGCCAGTTCAGTCAAATGCTAAAGCAAAGCTATTAAATGTTATAATATTAATAATGACAGCAGCCAAAATGTGACTTGCTATTGCTCAAGTACTCTTGTTATTAAAGTGCATGGCATTTAGTCATTGCATAATTTAGTATCTCTCTCTCTCTCTCTCTCTCTCACACACACACACACACACACACACACACACACACACACAACAACAACAACACACAATATCGCACTGATTAGGCCATTTCATACCATAGTAAATAGCTGGTAAAGTAATGGGCTTGTAAAGAAACACAGAAACAACACTGTGAAACTTTGAGGAAAGGATGGAAACATCTCAGCACATGACACACTTTAAACCCAGTATATGTGTAAAGGAACAAAAGAGGAGCAAAACTCAAGTCATAAACGCACCACTGACATCATTTCCAGTTGGCACAGAAACTGCGGTGACAGTTGCTAGGAACAACTTTTTTTTCACAACATTGAAGAAGCTGGGTTACAAAAAATGGTATCACTCTCATGACACACTTGTCACATTTGTTAAGGACCTTTTTCTGTTGCTATTTTTCACGCATGTAGCTTGGTAACTACTGAGTTAAGCAGGAAGATGGCATCCCCATTCTTAAACCCACAAAGACCCTATTGGTTTTTGCTGTAACATCGTAAATAGATGTCAGTAAGCACAACACCAGACCTGTTTGCTGAACAAAGCAGAAATGGGGCTGGGAGTTGTGTTTTTACTTAATTCCTGTGATGACTCATTAAAAATACTAAATATGAGATGTTCTCATTTCATTGATCAGGGACTTACAACCAGGGACTCCACAAGGTATTTTGGGTGTCAGGAACAGATTTGATATTGTTCCCGCTGCCACAGACCACGCAAATGCTGTGCAAATACTGTACCCACACCTCCATAACCCAATCAACCCCTTCAAAGCTTTAAATGGCACTACTTTTGCAATATTGTACTTCTTACGCCGCTATTTGTTTTACGTATTTGACACTTATGCTTGTGATTTGTTTTTTAATAAAAACATATATAACTATATCTATGTCTCTATATCTATGTGCCCCCCTCTCTGTTTATACATACATAAATATATATATATATATATATATATAGACAGTGAGAGAGAGAGAGAGAGAGAGAGAGAGAGAGAGAGAGAGAGAGAGAGAGAGAGAGACAGTATCTAAAATTGGCTCCACATCCACAAGTTATAATATTAACATGCGAGCAGAACTATAAAACTATATGATACTTCATTATAACCAAAGGAGCTCATGTTATATCATAGACATAATATTTGTATGGTTATGATAGTTTGAAGGGGCCATTCTTCACCATGAGCACTTTTCACTTTTGATACTTTAAGTACATTCTGCTGATAATAAAATGACATTTTCTTTTATTTATCATTTTGAACCCAAGACTTTTTCTTGTAATTAAGTATTTTGAGACTGTACTATCTCTACTTTTACTGAAGTAAAAATTCGGAGTACTTATTCCACCATGAGAAAAAACATCATAACCAAAATTTCACTCACTATCGGCCAGTATGTGATTTGACAAAATGCTGCTCACCTCCTTGTGCAGTTGGGAGTAGGGCTGGTTCATCGGTGGGGATGTTTTGGGAGACATGGCTGCTGAGGAGGAAGCTGCATCTGTAGTTTGGCCTGATATCAGGAATGGACAGGGACAACTGACTTAGTTTGAATAACATGCTAACATGCTAACATGTTAACATGCTAAAAGTCTACTGACTGAATGACGGGTAAAGAGGAGCTGCATGTAAACACATTAACATATGAACTCTGTTAGGCGAGCAAACGCTGCTTCTTTCACTGCGGACTGAGCAGCTTCATGTCCACCACTCACGGTGACCCACCTCTCTTCGTGAAGGACTGAGTGACATTCAGTCTTTGGTTTCTGTGTCCTGTTTCTTTAGGTTTTTGGCGCCCACACTTTTCCTCCGGTAGGTGACCCATAACGCTCAACCACACCGGCACACGTTGTTTACAAGTATCGCGTGAGCCGGGTTTATGGGCGGGACTGAACCATGCACCAGGTTTGGTGGCAGGACCGAACCATTTCATGAAAACACGTAGGGGTTGATCTCTGGACATTTACTCTTTTCTTTTCTTTTTTTTTTTTTTTTTTTGCCAAATTTAAGACAGGAAAAAGGGGGGTTCGTATGCTTAGATTTTTTTGGGCCCCTGTCTGTCACCCCTGATTACAGCTCTCATAATTTGTGTAGATCTGGGCTGCCAACCATATTCTGGTCTTCCCTAAACTGTTTTTTTTTATGTATTAAAGGACAATTAAAGGTCATAAACTGTGATTAATTATCAGAAGTATCTTCATGAATAATCTTTTTTGTCTTTATTCTGTGTTTTTGCAGTGTACATTTTCCAGAGAGTGATTCTCTTTGGAGTCTATGAAGTAAACATGTGAACAGTAGAAACACTGAGAAAACTGAGGCTCAATCCACCACTGCAGCCTCGCAGTAATTCATCATCGTCCAGCAACAGACAGCACAACCTCCTCTTTTGTCTCCTTCACAGAGTCATCAGTGACATCATTGTAGGACACCTGCCTGCTGGCGTCACAGTTTATACTAACAAGTGTAATGACAAGTCCAGTGAGGCGTCAAAACTCTGCCTCATAATTTCATTCCAGAGGCATTTTGTCTGCGACTGGTTTCATCAAAACACATCTTGGCTGTATATCAAAGTCAGGCAGCATGACGATTACGCTCGTGTGAATGTGTTTGTATTAGTGTGGGCCACATGACACCCTTGAGAAATCAATTTTAATAAAAGTTGGGAAATACTTCACAGGACACAAAAAGAACAATGTTTGTTGGGAATGATAAAAAAAAAAAAAGCTCACGAAGAAGATTTTAGCACAAATTCAGTGGCTTTGAATGTATACAGTACATTTGGAACAATAGCCTATGTTCGTCATTTTTGAGTGTAATACTACATAAAACAGATCTTGTGAAACTTTTATTTTATGGCTCACGTCAAACCAAGTTACTGTGCTTAAAGGTCAATCTGGTGACAAGAAACATATCATAACGGGCTGTGCTTCATCTCACACATGAGTCATGACACACAGACACAGAGAGAGAGAGAAGCCTGTGGGCATAAACACACACATACAAAGAAAAAGAACGAGTCTGTGACGAGCCTGTAGGCACTAATACACATTCAGACGAAGAGTCAGCCAATTAGATAGAGAGAAAGAGAGAAAGAGAGAGAGAGAGTGTCTTCAGGCAAACGGGAAAATGAAAGAGGGAAACAGCACACACCAAGAAGAAGCTTTAATATATAATCAAGTGGTGACTCATACTCTTTTGTCAAATCCCTCACATGCACATGTGCACACATATATGCACTCACACACACCACCACACAAAGCTTTGCCTTTTTCCTGACTTCTTCTCAAACAGAGTGATGAAGGAGGCTGGCCTCAGGGACTGAGATGGCAGGGTGACCCACCACCCTAAATTGGCCTGATATAACAGGATGTGACCCACTCAGCTGACTGTCCAAAATCACAGGCCGGCCTCCGAGCATCACCCTACCTCACTTCTGCACGTCTGCCTCTCTCCTCACGAAGTATTTTGTTTTTTCTTACGCAGAAACTGGCCATCAAGTCAGGTTTGATCCTGCTCAGCGTGCCAGATCTGGTTGTTTTTGGGGGCGTCATCTGATTGGCGGCCTCGGTAGAAACAAATTTGTTTGGTCTGACTTCTTTCTGTACTTTGCATTAGTTAATTGTTTAAACCAAAGCAAAATGTGTTTTAAACCATCATGAAAATTGTTAGTTGTGCTATAATATAGTGATTCTAGTATTCAGGCGCCAAGTTTGAATGTTATCGCAAAATTAAATGGCCGTTATTAGTGGTTATCAGCCACATCGATATATGTCATAGAGCCCTGCTGCACCAACTAGCAGGCTGAGACCATTTCAGTCCACTGAATGTTCAATATGCGTCAACAGAGGAAGTCACGTGACTTAATGATGGCATCAAGAGCGAAAAAGTCTGCCTCTGATGCCAATGGGTATTTTAAATAACAGTGATCTCAATCTACTAGTTGGTTTGCCGGGACCATCATAACCCATGTCGATGAAGCTGGGAACCACTAATAACACTTACAATCAAGTGATAACATTAAAAATCCACAGTGTATTTTGGTTGAGTCTGAAACATGATAAACTGCGTGACCACAGAAAGACTTATAGTTTTGGTCTCAATCAGGTTTCATTGTGGATGCACTACAGTCAACAATGAAAGTTTCAAAGAGAGGCCATTCATTCATCCCAATGACAGCACATCACTCATTATGCGAAAAAATCCCATCTGCTAATATATTCACTTCAGAGCACTATCTTTGCTCATGAATGATGTGAATATTGATATGTGTATATATATATATATATATAGTGCCTCAACATAGCCACACGTTAACCACGTTAAAGACTAAACACCCGCTGCATAATAACACTGTTACTAACAATGTTACATATCCACTGTTTGCAGAAATGTACCGTGCTGGTGATTAGGTTGGTTACATGTAAGATTTAAAAGATCAGTATAAACAAAAATTCCACAAAATACAGTAACTATTAATTCTACCATATCCTACCAGCAGATTCATCTTTTAGATTCTCATCCTCTGTAATGGGCTGCAGTTTATTTATTTCTTTAGAAGATGCTTCAGCAGGCAGAGTAATACAAGAGGACAAGACACAAAGAAGACTGATAATGAGAAGTCACTCCTCCACTCATGATGATTGGTATGGAGTGGTGGAGACTTCTTAGAAAACATATCAAATCTTGTCACAAAGGCTTTATTAAGATGTGGTGAGGACACTGCAGTGTTCCCAGCGTGATTCACCCCTCCTCATTTCCTGTTGACCACAGTCATGGAGCCACAAAGCACCACATGGATCAAGGCGGGCGGGGAGCAGACCGCCACAGATCAGAGCCAGATAGAGCGGGCGAAAATATGACTCCCTCATCGTTATGAGCACCGTCACCCTGGCGAGTTCTCATTAGTGGTCGAGTGTGATATGATAAGGTGTGAATGACGCTGGGTGTCAGGCGTACCAGATCTTACACTGTCACAGTCTCACGTCTAATTGGACTGGTGGCAGCTTTACTCATGTTGTTGTTGTTGTTGTTGTTGTTGTTGTTGAGCTCCCTTGCACGGCTGGTTGGAGGATGTTTGGCTAGAGGAAGCATGAAATAACAAAGGAATGTCTGTGATACTCTTTCGCACAAATGCAAGCCCACACAGCTCAAACACACACACAAACAAACACACACACACACACACACAAACACAGATACAAACTCACTCGCAGACATGTACACAGCACACACAAATGAGCGCGGGCACAAAAAAACACACCATCAGGAGCTCTAACTTCGAGAAACAGCTACACACTAGCTATTATATACACTCTCTTACTGTGTGAGCTCTGTACTTGCAGCTCTCAGAGACGACACACTGAATTTGAATTCCACTTACACAGTTTCTCTTCCTCTACTGTATGAGGAGGAGAGGTGCTGCTGCTGCTGGTGTTGACGTAGCAGTTATCATTCTCGTGCTGCAGTATTACAGCCAATCCAAGAGGATTAAGGGCGCAGAACAAGTAGAGTTAGTCATTATCCTCGTATAAGCGTCATCTCTGCCATCATACCAGTCATCTGCTGTGTAGATATGTTAATTGAGGGGTTGGGAGTTGCGATAAAGCTGAAAAAGGCAGACACCCCCACTAACAGTGACTGTGGGAGATGACAGTGGATGAAAACTTTCAAAGTACCTTCACAGCACGTAAATTACTGAAGCTTCCTCCATCCTCTCTCTGTGAGGCAAGCTCCAGCCGACATGGTGATTAGGCTCAGAATGAAACCTGCAACACGCAATGAAGCTGCAGCTCGAGCTAGTGTTGTATGGAAATGCATGTAGGTCAAAATTAAAGGCATGTTTCCCCTAAATTATAAAAACTAGCTACCCTGCTATGCAAATAATCTTGGTAGTGTTTGCACATATCTGTCTCAGGTTTCAGTAAGTCAGACACAGAGACTGGTCCGCCACTTCACTTTGTTATTGTTGCCTGCAGATCAGTTAACCACTGCAGTTTATTACCATTTTCTTGCACCCTGAAAACAACTTGTGCATGATCTAAAAAGTGAGTTAGATTCCCAGACAGCTCACATTTTAAAAGGCGCAGCCAAGATTAGGCCTATTTTTCCACTCTTGATCAAACATCACAAGACATCTTTACATTTAAGTAAAAACCTATAAAAACTCCACATTTCATAGTAAGGAAATGGTGTGGCAACAATGCCTAATGAGACAGTAGATTGAAATTGTGGGTTTCACATTAATTAGATGGGTGTATCTATTCATTGTTATACTCTCACATGGATTACCTTTTGAAGTACAAAAATAACACCTCTTTGACAAGCTGAAGCCTGCGTGTTTTAGAAATAATAAATGCTAATCAGTTCAGAACAATACAGTGGATAGATACATTAATAATAATGTATTTATGTATAATGTGCAATACATTATGGACACCATTTGCTCATGGCTACTCTGTTCTGTGGTGGAAATGATGCAGACAAACAGATCCTCCGTCACATGGCCGAGGGCTCAGAGCGCTTGCCTGTCATGTGGTGGTCCTGGTAGCCCAGATAAACATCTGGGAGAGAGAAATACTGAGGCAGGCTGATGGAAACATGGCCGGGCTAATGCTGTGTCTCGTCATACATACCAACAACACTGGTGACTCATCAGCCCTCTTTTATGTCCTCCGACATTATCATATTTTCCCAGCTGTATGTTTTTCCCTCTGTTTCATCAGTGTCATGGGGCTCTTTCTATTGGCCTTCGATCTGTGTCACCACTCCCCCCACATATACAGGCACAGAGTCAGATGCCTATAGATGATGTGCCGCTGATGCCTTTTTCCGTGATGCGCTCCTGTCTCAGCGCTGACATATTTGCTGTTGTAATCAGACTGTCATGCACTCACTCCCTGTACCACGAACACAGAGCTACATTCATAAATCTGCTTTCATAAAAACAAACCAGGTGCAGTAGCGGTGAATCAGCCTCCACATAACCAGGTGTGAGCTGGCCGGGCTGTTGCTGCCCTAAAAAAAATTGCACGTTCAGTAAAGTAAACTTTTTTGGATTTGAATAAGTCATTCCAAACACTCTGAACCATAGCAGTTAGATTTCCACGTCTATATATCCCCTAGTATCTTTCATGAGGGGGTAGAAATTATGTGACGTGATGTGTTTGACAGAACGCTGTTCACTCTCCAAACAGGCTTGCGGTTGCACACATCACCTGCCAAGCCCCGAAAGTCTGAGTCAACAACATGAGTGTGGATGATTATCATCTGAGACATCTCCAGGGCAGCTGCTGCAACTGGCTCAGTCCCCTCTGCCTGCCGTGCCCTTTTAAACTACAGCACTTTCCTCTGTCTCAGCAGTCCCACTGCTACACGCTAAATATAAGCACATACATACAGTGAGAGACACACAGGAAGTTAGATTTCTGTTATCGTACAGACCATAAGCCATGTGTTGCAGGATATCCCTACATTGAAAGTTGCACACAAAGGAGACAGACATTTTGGCCATGTCTGTAATATAAAACATAAAATAAATAATATAAATACAGAAAAAAACAGTGAATAGTGAAGTATGTTAAATGGTGGAGCACATAGGAAATAGAAAATGATAGAAAATGATAAAGCAAGATGTAGTACTAATTGACAACAGTTGCTCATCCTTCTGTAAGGTTATGTAAAGTTAACATAAGGACACTGAGACAAGCTGTTAAGACAATATTGACATTTTGTCACCTTATAAAGTTGATCTGCTGAATGTGTTAGAAACCAGTTACCTATTAACACACACAGCAAACACAGTGCAACGTCAGTGTGCACTTCGCTGTAGCTGCACCAAACCTGTGGAACAGCTTACCACTTAAAATAAGATCTGCCCCGATGCTAGAGCATTTTAAATCTTTGTTGAAGACAGATCTTTTCTGAACGGCCTTCGTTTAAGATAAAAATGATTTTATCCCAACAGATTTTACTGTTATTGTTGATATTGCTGATAATTTTGATATTGTTTTAGGATGTATGATGTATTCTCGTGTTCATGTATTTGCCTTTTGACCCTGTAAAGCACTTTGGTCAGTCTTGTTGTTTTAAAATGTGCCATATAAATAAAGTTGGCTTGACTTGACTTGAAGTTGTATTTGTGTCTAGATGGAGACTGTACATGCATTGTCACTCTCCTTTTAGCTTTGGTTTTGGTCTCCTCCAACTCCAAGGGGAAATATCTAGCATTTAACTGCTAAATGCTCAGCTATGTTCACTAGCTAGTTGTGAAAACTGTCAATCTGCTACATGGTGCTGAACAAGTAGTACACAGCTCATTTTTAAGAGCTTTTTCAGTGAAACAAAGCTCCTTTATGCGACTTGAAACAGCACGATGAGAGCAATGAGAGTGAATAAAACCAGCTGTAAAACCAAAACAATGAAATTTTAGAAGGAAAGTTAGTTTGTACAAGCTGCCCCTTCCACATTATACATACCATAAGTCATTTCATCCACTGTTTATATAAAAATATTGATAAGAGAAGCTTTAACTTGGCTATTTCTAAAATCACTTGTTTTTAATTATCAATTCAATATTATCTACCTTTTAAAAAAAAAATTGCAGCTCCTTCAGTACGCATTACAAAGTATAATTAAGTTGTAAGTAGAAAGTAAGTTGTGCCAAAGGTTAACTGAGTAGCAGGAAGCACCTTGTATGATAGACTCAACCACCAGTGTGCAAATGGGCCAATGTAACAAGTGATGTAAAAGTGCTTTGAGTGGTTTGAAGACTAGAAAGATGCTACACAAGTGCCAGTCCATTTACCATTAACATGTGGTGCCAAGACATGGGAGAAGTTTGCCTATAAAGCTTTCCGCCAGAAAGCCATTTCTAAATCTTTCCAAATTGCCAAATTTCTTCATTTTAACCCAAACTACTTTCTTACCCTAACCTTAAGAAATGCCTTTCTTTCAGAAAGCCCCCTCGGCAAGCACAACTCTTCACTTTACAGACATGTAAATCATTGTTATGCTAAATCTTACTTTACTTATCAGAAACAGAAATATATCTTTTCCATCCCGGATAAAATTTATCCGGGATAAAATCTAATTTATCTATAATTTATATTAATTATTTTACACTTGTCCACTGTGAGAAAGGCCTATTGTTTCTACCATACCACCTCATCTGAAGAAGACAATAATAATGTGAGACTTTCAACCTGCTTGATGAAACATGACATGCCAGGACTCCTTGAATCTCTTTTTAAAAAATCTGTTATGCCCAAATATATCTATAACATCCAGTCTCCCTGCCCCTCCATTCAAAATGTGCCCACTGTCATGCTTCACTGTCACAGATTCATTCAGTGTGGATGAAGAGTGATGGAGCATTGAGCAGAGAGGAGGCACATCTGAGGATAAGTGAAGCAAGGAGGATGGATCCCCGCGGCCATCTTCCAAAAGCTGTGCAGTCGTGACCTCTCCAGAGGCTGCCAACAGTGACAAGTCACACTGCATGACGCAGAGATGGAGACAGAGAGACATGTGAATGAGACATGGACATAGAGTGAAAGACGGTGGGAAAGAGGTTTTAAAAAGAGAAATAGCTACTAAAAGATAGAGAGAAACTGGCAGTCATTACATGATTGTAACGACAGCTTGACAAAAATACTCCCAGCTAACCTTGAGTGATCAACAAGGGCAGCCTGTCTGCGTTGCAAGTGACATCGTGACCAAGTCAGCGCAATGGAAGTGTGTGTGTCACCTACATGTGTCAGTAGTTGTTATCTGTGTGTATGTGTGTGCGTAGACAGAGGAAATAACACATCACCCCATCAGCAAAGTGCTACTTCCCATTTTTTGCAACAATCACAGCTAAAGAGACAATGCTCAGCAAAACAGAAGAGCCAATAGACAAAAACCTTCCTACTGAAACACGCAGGGACAAGATTCGTCATGGCCGCCCTTCTGTCACTCTGTAAGGACAGACAGGAAGCTAGTGAGTGCTGATTGTTAGTCATGTATGAGCCTCTTGATTGTGTCTGACTGGAACCTAAATGACCTGGGCACGCTGCTGCTGCTCATTTGCATTTCTTTGCTTTGCACACGCGGGTGGAAATCTCATAAGATGAGGCTGCTGGTCAAAGATGTTGACATGTAAAACATCAAAGGATGTGTAAGAAATACACACCCGAATGCTATTAAACCTGCTACGTGCAACGCTTCACCACCAGCACCCTCCCACCCAATGATGAGCACTCCCCACTCGATGCGTCATGTAAGTCTACTCCATCAGAGGTGCTCGTCGGATGGTTTAAATCAACACGTTCTCACTCCAACTCCCAACCAAAGTGAGAGCTTTGTCTTCATAATTGGGACACGGTCAAACTTTTTTTAGTGTTTGTTGGCCACTGCCAGGGTTTTCCGCCTTCACAGATTCTGTTTGTGATATTCATGAACAGGATTCTCAAGAGGCAGCCTGGGAAATGTGAGGTTTGGGGACCTCAGAGTGCATTTTTGCTCTTTGCAGACGATGCGGTGCTGTTGGCTTCATCACACTGTGACCTTCAGCATGCAGTGGGGTGGTTTGCAACTGAGTGGTCAGAGTGACAGTCAGCACCTCCAAGTCTGAGGCCATGGTTCTCTGCTGATTTCCTCCCATCTGGGTTAGGTTAGAGTTACTGAGTTACTGCCCTAAGTGGCTGTTTTTTCCACCAGGAAAAGTGCCACAAAAAGCTAGTATTTTAAGTCAAAACATGGCCTTCTCCATAACCACCACTAAGTGCTTTTGCCAAAACCCAACTACCTGTTAGCCCAACACATTCTCATCCCAACTAGTCACATTTTACAGCTTTGTCAGTGGACTTCTGCGTCTCTATATTGCTAGTTAGGTATCCTTCTGCAACAGTTGTTTACTCTCCGGGATGCCACTACCATGATGTCAACAAATGCACATGGTGCGATAAAATTCTGATACAGGACAAAATTCCAAAATGTCCACTATATAACAGTGATTTGCAGAAATGTAAAATGCCAGCATTTTTTCTGGCTTTGGGCTGACTCCAAACATGCAAGGCCAAAAACTGTACCAAGGTTCGATAAGTTGATTTTCTTTATCTTTTGCCCTTATATAAACATTAATCCTTTCTGTCAGAAGCAAAGGGTATACTTTAGAAAAAAATAAAGAGAGTTTGGGGTTGTCCCCTTGATTAATTGTCTGTCCTGAGACCTTTGTTGCATGTCATCCATGTTGCTCTCTACCAATGTTTCCTACCGGGCGCTATTCATTACTTTTCAGACAGCTGAAGTAATTAAAGTATCTTCACAATGTCTGAGGATGAAAATGTGTTAATAATGTGTAATCACACTGCTGAATGCATTTTTCATTCTTCTCCACGGATATTCAGTGAAGGCCATTTCCTGTTCAGATTGTTCAGAAGAATAAAGGAGTGCAAAGAAAATTCACTCACAAGTCATGGAGCTGATAACGGCTCCATGTCAAAGAGTGATGCATGGTATTTCTGCTGTTGTATTAAACTGGTGACTGATCTATCTTCGCCAGCCACACTCCCTGGTTAAATGAGGTTTAGATGGGTTTCCTCTGGTAACATGGAAGCAGCTGTCATTTCTATGTCCATTTGCAAGGTCTGCCTAACAGTTTTTGAATTACCTGGTGAATCACTCAGAGGAGAGGCATTAAATTACAATGATTGTACTTAAAAAAAAAAAGCGCTCGCAGAACAAACGGTCATGGGCCTGGTGCCTCATAATAAACCAGAATACTCTTCTATGCTGTCTTTATTGAAGATGCAAATATACTTGATATGCCAGTAAATCTTTCGGAGGAAGACAGGAAAAGTAATTTACATGTGTTTGATTTATTCCCCAGCATACTCCACAAGCCTTCCTTTAAAATTCAACAACTACTGACAAGCAGTCCGCCTGTCTCCCCAGGCTTCCCCACATGCTAAACAGGAAATGCATTTATGAGAGTCCACATTGGATACAGGGACCAGTTGTTGTGTTATTAAGCCTCTTCCTGCGTCCTCAAATACTTTGAAAGATGCTTCAATTACAGAAATCGGCAATTCATTCAAATGCCTACAGCAGCCTACTTGTAAAACCTTCTGCATCACTTTTGGATATTCGGGGATGACGTTTCTATTTATGGTTGTTACATGCATTGTGTATTTTCATAATACAAATCCATTTTTACAGGAATTGTACAATTTCCGCTCGTTAAGTGTATACAGACTTTTTCAAAATAAACTTACAAGTTTGGTAAAATACTTGTTTTTAGGTTTACTTCCTAAGAGTTTAGACAACAAAAGCCCGTGGTTACATTTAGGCTGCCAAAGTCTGTGGTTAGGTTTGGGCAACAAAGGTCTGTTGTTACGTTTAGGCAGCAAACATCTGTGGTTAGGTTCAGGGAAAAAAATGTGTTTTGGCTTAAAATAAGGCTTTTGTTACCAATGTAAAGTCCCCTCATATGACATAGGTCACATGACGTGCATCACATGTCACAAGCATAGCGTGCTACACCTACCACACACTAGGTTGTTATTTAAATAACTCGGGTGACTTTGGTGGTCGTCCGACAGAAAATTTTGATATATTTTGATTTATTTGATATTTTTATATATTTTTGTTCTTTTACTGCATTAGTTTATGGTCTAAATGTCTGTAATTTTGTGTTTCTGCGTTTCTGCACAAATTGTGTGTGTTTGACTAAGCAGCAAAGTCAGAGTAAAACAGTGGCTAAGTGATGATTTCTGATATTTAAAAAAAAAAAAGAGAGAAGCATCACATCTACTGTCTGTTACACAACAGTTGTACATACATCAGCCACACTTCGGACCAAGATTTTAGTTGGTCTCAAAATCAGTCTCTGAGTATCCAAATCCACAGCAGGCACACATTTATACATTTTTTTGTCCCAGGCTTAAGATAACAGCATAATTTGGACTTCTGAGATGCTGTAGTGAAATCTATGCAAACACCCTCACCATGTGTCAAAGCTCCTTCTCACCCTGCTGAATACTTCTTGAATGCAACTGACAAACACACTGCTAACGGGAACTTACGCCTGAATCCTCTTGATGATTTCTCTCCTCTTCTGTGGGTGACTCACAGGTCACAGACGCTCACAATTTCCATTAAGCCTTTTTGATTTTGTGTTCAAGGACTATGTTAGGCGAGGGAGGGACCTACGTGCATGCTGGTTTTCCTCGTCCTGAGAGCATGACGATCTCCACAGCAAAGAGAGAGAGTCTTTTTACGACTGGGTGCCCTGGAGCCTGGTCAGGGCGTGACGTCGACTGGCCTCCAAACCAGTCCCTCTCCCTGCAACTACAATTACTCTCAGTGTCCGTCACAGTGATACACACAGACACACCGCTGCACACACACCTGCCCACCTCATTTCAGAATTACAGCACACCTCAGGTCTTGACTACATGCCGTCAGTCACCTCGGGGACGTGATGCATAATTTGTTGCCTTGTGAGTCCCCCCTCACTTCCTCCCTCATCCATCAGCAGTCAAGGACATTTGTGGGGAATTGCCTTCCTCCTCTGATAAGGGCGCTGTGATGTCAGAAGCCTAGTCGCTGTGGGGACGATGACTCATGCACATCACTGGAGGAACCACCCCCCCCAATCACTCCCCCACTCTAAGCATATCCCCACACACTCATCCCCATGCACTGACCTGCTTCATTTTACCCCCTCATATTCCCTCATGGACTCACTACTCTGCACTATCAGCGCAGTAATTGGTTGCTTCTCTGCAAGAGATGTGGACGGGGTTGAAAAACAACTACAATATGGAGATGAAGTCCACAGTATGAGTCATGAACAGCCCGTGACATTTCTCTCACAGCCAGCCAACAGTCACTATCTCTAATATGAATCCAGGAAAAGTATGACACAAACATTTTTAATTAGAAAACAAAGCCTACTTTTCTCTGTTATCTGGTTATGTAGCAAGAGGTAACCTTGAATTATCTGCAACCCACTAAAGCTTTCCAGAAACCACATTTTTAGCTCCAAATGCATGGTACAAACATGTTCACAGACTGTTCAATCTGTACTCCCAGCCCAGTTTCTGACTGACTGGATCTCATTCCTGTTCTTGTATAATCATCAGCAGCTCATTGTTTTCACCTGGTGTCTCAGGTGTAATGAGTCTTTCTGACTGAACGCCCAGTTTTTACCACAAAGTAAGCAAGCAAGCACAACTTAATTTATGTAGCACATTTCATTTATGTTGGTAGCACAATGTGTTGCACAAAGTGCAAAGTACAATTTGCAAGCACAAAGTAATTTTTTATTCAAAATAAAATAAAAATAATACTAACAGTAGACCAGTAAAAGAGAATAGTATATATTAATTAAAATAAGTTTTAAAAAGTAAAAACTGAATAAAATACAATAAATAAACAAACACATTAGTAAAACCAACAAACTAAGAAAATAATAGATAAATCAATAAACCAGTAAAAATAAAAGCACACCTGAGTGTAAAACCAATAAATTAAATTAACATAAAATAAAATAAAATGAAATAAAATGAAAAAAATTAAATAAAATAAAATAAAAAATATTTGGCCCAGAATACTTGAATGCACATCTAAAAAGGAATGTCTTCAACTCAACCTTAAAAACTGACACTGTTGCGGCGCTCTTAATGTCATCAGGTAACATGTTCCTGCAGCTTGAAGCATGAAAGCTAAAGGCACTTTCGCCTGCATTTGTGGAATCTTGAGGAATAACCAGGCGACCTGTGGGGTCGAGCTTAGGGGTCAAGCTGACTCATATCTTACAAGCATATCAGAGAGATATTTGAGTGCCTGACCTTGTAAAGCCTTAAAAACAAGAGACAAAATGTGCCACTGAAACACTCCAACGGAGATGGTGAAATCTGATGTGACATGTCATTTAAGTGCAGCACAAACTGAGTCATGATGGTCTTTTTGTCACTGCTCAGAGTCCTGTGAGACAAACAAGACCTTTCATACTATGAAATCACAGTGTATTTAAAACATGTAATTAGAAGCATACAGTTCAGTGGAAAGAAAGCAGTTATAAATGATTTTTCAAGGACCTTATGTAACCACATTTTCTTTAGCTTTTGGCAGATTATTTACTCAATATGATACGTTGACTGTGTAGTTGTTAAAGTTGTTGTCTACTTTCCCCACATTTCTCCAGTTAACTGACAAACCCCTGAACATGAAAAAAATGGAGTTATGATGTAGTTGCTTTATATTATTTCATACAAAGTTTATAATTAGCTTTCCATAAAAAGGTGTCACTTAACCGTCAGAGGAAACAAGCATCAGTGTGACAGTGGTGATCAGCACTTCTCTGAGAGGTTTGTGTGGGTTTTATTCTCCTTATGAAGAATGATGAAATTCAGACGGGGTTCACTGGGATTCCTCTGATGTTTCCCCTGTTCCTTCTAAATGACGAAACCCATGATATTACAGAAGTGGGTGTATTTTCTGTGGCAATAATGTTTTCTCAAACGTCAAACACATTCAACTCCCACAGATAGATTAATATGGATTGAGCAGATAAACGTCTAATTTTCTGTACGACTGACTGATGGTTTTTCTGTTAAAGGGGACAATCAAGACTGATTCAATAAGCCAGTGATGTCTGAGTGTCATAGCAACTCTGAAAACACAAACTCACAGTGTTTTTCGTGAAAATATTTGTATGCCTGCTGTTTTTTTCACAACGATCTCTCTTTGTCTCTCTGATGTCACAGTTTACTCAGGATGTTCAGCCATGAGATTCGCAGTGCGTTTGTGCAGCCTAGTGGTGCAATAAGATTTAGGCAACATATCTGAACATATCAGAACATTGTGTTCAGATAGTCTAAGTCAGTCCTGCAGGGTCTGTATGCATCTCCATTTTGTTACATTAAAGTCCTCCTAACATCTGATTCTCCAGTTTGTCATTTTCTGCAGTTAAACAAACTCTGTTTTAATCAGAAGGTTCTGAGAGCTAGATTTCACCTCTGTGACAGAGCTGTTTGAAGCATCACATGGGTTAAATTTGCAGTCAGTAGTACATTAACACATTTAAAGCACTTTGTTAGATTCTATGCTTCATGTTTTTTAGCAGGGCCTGAATCTGTTCGAAATTATCCTTGCAGAAGTACAACGCCACAGATGTATCAGACAGGGCATGCAGAGTGTTAGAAAGGCACTTTGATGTACATTTTGCTGTCAGAACATGATTATCTTTATCATTATTTGTAAAATTTTGAGTATTATGTTATCATTATTTATGTCTAAACTGCCCTGCAGTATGAGAAACTTCCTAACTACATTTGTCGTGATACCCATTAAGTGAACTCAGCCCACCTCAATAGAAACTTACAACAAATCCAATCACTTTGAGATTCAAGAGACCACATGGATGATGCTATTGCACATAGCACAATCATTCGGGCTCCTTACCCGATGGCTTTGTTTGTTCATGTGAAATACAGTTGTATTGTTTACTGGACATGCTATCCAGCCATGAGTATTTAGCTTTAAAATGAGGCCTTTAAATTCTGATATCGGCCACCTCCAGTCCAGTCATCTATTGCACGCTATAAACTTTTTACGTGTTCAGACTGAAGTCACACAGCAACAAATCAGATACTGAACCAACACGTATGAAATCAGCCAGGATTTTACCTTGTGCTCAACACTGTAAAAATGATTGTTGTCCCACACGAGAAAAAAAAAACATGTTGTGAACGTCATCTTAGATTCCAGATTGCCCCGAAAGATAACAAAAACTCAAAGCATACAAAGAAAACAACTGTGATGTTGGTCTCTCCAAAATATAAATGTGAATGTTGACTGAGTGGAAATCTTTGGGACCACCTGCCAGGCTCTGTAGAATCACTATGAATAGAAAATCACTGACACAGTGGATCGATGCAGCAGCGTCAGACACAAACAGGCTCAGCAGATTTCTGTCAGTGTGCAGATATAAAACAGTAGGTTAGTGGTGACATAACAAATCATCATTGATCATTTCCAGGCCTCTTGTGCCTCCCAGTGGTTTGTGCTGCACTGTGTCACAGTAATATGGTTTAGTGAATAGTGATATCACCTCATATAGAGATAACTATCTTGCAGTAGTATTGGACAATATTGTAAACTGCAGCCATCATATAGTTTAATATATTTGGTTTATTAATTACATGATGTCATTATTGGTTTTATTCCTATTATTACCTCTGTATGCTGATAGCACACAATGACATACAGAGCACAATATGATATGATATGATATGATATGATTTTTACCTTTTTTGTGATAAAAGTAAAAGATGAGACGTGAGTTCAACTGTCAGTTCAAGCTGATCAACAGGAACCACAGACTGTTTTAATCCTCTAGGTGGCAGCATCCCGCTGAATACGACACTGTGGCAAACCAGCCAAGAAGGGGCCTGTTGTCCCTCACACTGCACTGTCATGTGCTGTGAGTATAATGTAAAATCCCAAAAGCAGACACACATTTACTGCCATGAAAAGTCAGATACAGGAAATATTTTAGAATTTGATTTAATAACAATAACAACAACAATAATGATAAATTGTATATCTTCAAATAAGATTTTAATACTTTTTCTACTGTCACAGCCCAGGCTCAGTAATCCACACAAAGATGGAGATCACGCAAATAAAGGTTATGTATAATTATGTATAATACTTTAGCCAAATGCATAGTCTACCTGAGCAATCCTAATGTTAGCATCTGCTTCCCCCTCAGTAACCTTGGTCAGGTCCCAGGAGAACTTCGAGAGAGAGAAATCACAAACAAATATGATCCGCAGGACACAATGTCACAAAGTTCAACACAAGACAAGAGTGTCTGCTCACATTACTTTAATTTTAATCTGGCAAAAGTGTTCATTTGTGAAAGCTGTGGGACGACACTTGCACCAACATACATGTTTAAACTGTAGCATGCCCAAATGGGCCCCAATGACAAGAGGGCGAAGATGGTTCACATTAACCCTCTGAAAGAAGTTACAAACTGGCTGATTAACTGCACGTCCACATGTTCTGAACGCTACAGCTCCAGCCCCTACCTTACTAGGACTACCCAAGAGCTGATAAGGATGATCAAGATGAGGTACAGCAAACACTGGTTTGGCACACAAAATAAATTTTCACATTTTCCAAATCATGACCACAATCCAAAGACAAACAGCAGTTTGCTTAAGCCTTCGAATCTTGGACGAGTCCCCATTTAGTCAATGCTCAGGCTCAGCGAGCTAGACATAGAGGGAGATCACACAAGATTAAAGTAATTTAGACAATGCTTAATTTTGAAATTTAGCAAAATTATGGTGATAGATTGATCTGTAGTCTGTAAAGAGGTGCTGATTGTAATGGGTGGTGTGTTTGTGGTGCTGTGAATGCAAATCAAGACAGTAGCTGATGACGGTGAGAGAAAGAGCCAAAATGAGGAGCCAGCCTAAATAACCTCGGCCCAGCATGCTCAGGTGGGAATCAATCAAGGTTGATTGCTCCGCCCATCTCTACCTGCAAAGAGGAAAGCACAAACAGCACAGGGTCACACTACTGAGACACTGAGGCACTGCTGCTTTACATTTTTGGCAACTCTTTATTTAAATGTCCATCTTTTTAGACTATTTCTGTCATTTAAACATCTTACTGTGTCACTCAGTCCGTTTATTTATAGAGTATATTTGACAATTTACTGCACATTAATCTGAAATTGAATAGTTCAGGTTCAACTAAATTATTGAGAATAATTTGTATTCTATAAATAGTCTTTTAAACAGCTACAGAATAAATTAAAACTAATAAACTCTTTTAAATAGTCAATAAACTTTCTGTAGGCGTACTGTCTGAATAAAGTTTAATCTAATTTCTTTTACGCACCCTAAAACAAATGTGTCCATTTCAACACATGTTGAAATGTCCATTTAAAGATGTAACATGCTTTTGTGTCTGTGTCAGACATTATCAGCTGCACAGACGGACACAGCCGGTGATAGTCAGTGTTGATGTGTCAGTCTCAGTTGATGTGTATCTTTAATCTAAAGCAGATTATTTGTACTCACATTGAGTTCTTTATGACGCTGAGGGAACAAAATCTTCATTATCACTGTGTTTCGGTGTCACGCTGTGGTTTTGAACAACTTGGGAGGTCAAGCCTCTTGACTGTTTTTCACAAGCTGTGATCACTTGAGAGGAATATTACATGTGGTGGATGCTCATGTGGTCTGTTATAGAGGGAAAAAATAAGTCTCCCCACAAGACTGCTTTGATCACACAGACATCATGTGAGCTTCGACAGAACCGTGATATGTGCGGACCGCTGGAGGTACTCTGACACACTCTAATCACTCTTTTGACTCACGTGAAACCTGAAAACAGAAAGAGCTGTCCAACGTCCGAATGAATAACAAGTCATACCTGGTGCAGGGGACAATACTGAGACATGTCACATGTCTCTCTTTTAATGTCATATGCCAACATGACATGTTTTTAATAGATTCATGTAGTTCTTACAGACATTTTAGTGCTGTCAACCCTCTTTTACTGACATACATTAGGGATGATGTCTTTTTCGTTGTTAAATAGAATATTCAGTATTTTACTGAGGGATTTTATTCTCTCCAGGGATGTAAATCCTTTAAAACTGGACTGAGATCTTTGATAAAACTATTCTTAAATAAATGTCTACTTACCAGCATTTTTCCAGGGGGTTCAACCGCATCTCACTGTCCTCATTACCAGGTGGAATCCGTTTAGTTGTCCAGCTGTTGTCTTCTGATTAATGCTTTTTTGTACATATATTTTTAAAGCTCCATCTCTTGATGTAACCTATGACATAGTTGAAAATTCAGGAAAAACTGAGTAAGTGGACCTTGACTTAGGACTCTTCTTTTGTGTCTAACTACTGTATTTGAGGCCAAAAATGGTCGACAGATACTCTCAGAGCTCACATTTGTTAAACAGTACATGTTCTATGACTGTGTTTACATTTTCTTTGTGTTTGTGCCCCTTATAATGCAGCAATATTGACCTATGACCATAGAAAATGTAAATTTTTCTATTCTTTCGCATGATCATTTTATGACCCACTAAAGGGGTCCAAACCTCAATGCTAGGAATTGAGGTGTCGCAGTATACTGGTATTTATGATAACCATGATATGTAAAAATGAAATATTGATATCATGTTAATGAAACATATATGATTATACTGTATAAATAATTCAGCGCCTCTTAGCTCTTATCCGTTTCTTTCTGTCCTCGCTTTGTCTCCCTGTCCCAACACCATCTGGCTGCATCCTCACTATCTGTTAAGTGTAATTCCTCTTTTTGTACTTTTATGGTTATGGTCACAAACTCTTCACCACTTGTATTTTGAGTTTATTTCATTTGCCAAAAAGGAAATGAAAAGAACAGTAAACAAAGTTGAGGTTGAATTTGAAATAAAAAAAATAAAATGTAAAAATAAATATATATTCCGATAATATTGTTATCACACTGTAAAATCTGACGAGTTAATTTCAATTTAAAAAATCTAGGAAATAAATTGCATTGAATAATGTAAGTAAATATAACTATTAGCCTTAATTCATGTTTATTTTATACCTCATTGTTAAGTTTACTTCAATTTTAGTAATGTTTTTGTGAAGTTGATGCAACGTCAATATGACAAGTTCAATTAAAGCAGTCTTTCTAAGTTTTAGCAACTTCAGTAAATCAAGTTGACTGTCCTATATGTCTGTATTCTGCTGGTTGCAAATGAGTAAGTTATATTTGTATTTTCTTTAACATGTTGAGAAAACAGAACTTGCAGATCTCCTAACTTCATCATTGGCAAAATCCTCTTTGTCATGATGAAGTAAAGTTAGACTAGCTTGGTTTGCTGAAGCTGCTGACACTTAGAAAGTACGGGATAAATTCAACTGTCATTTTTAAGTTGCAACAACTTCACAAAATTAAGCAAATACGGCTTAACAATTACAAATCAAGTAAATGAAAACCAAGATTAACAGTAATATTTCCTTTGCAATTGGTTTCCATCATTATTTTAAGTAAAATCAACCTGTCAGATTTTACAGTGCGTGATATCTTTATGGTTCAGTGAAAATCTGATATTGTGCCAGCCCTAACTAGAAACAACCATTTTATGATATATTAAGTTTTTGACAGAGGGAGTCTTGCAGAATAAAGGAAAGTGATTAATAAATAAAAAGCACATGTTGTTTTATTGTCCACTGGTCAGTGGGAATCATTTGGATAACAGATGTTGCAGCGTGACAGAACATTAAGCACTGACAGACTGCTTTATATATAAAGAGTCCAGCTGAGTCATTCAGGTTTGAAAATCTTGGTGTTTTTATTGTAAGTATTGCATCTTCAACTTACACGGCTAGAATCAGACTGCACGTTTTACAAAGGATGGCCACAGGTTCAGAACAACAGGAGGACTCCCTACGTGGGACTGCTCGTTTGGTTGGGCTAACTCGACCTCATGGACCCGTTTGCTCAAAAGCCAGACGCCAGAATGGAGTGTGGTTTACAAAAAAAACACTTCCAACAACTTCCACTTCGCCGTGGCTTGTTGGTACACTTCTGGCCAAAAAGCTGCAAAACTGGAACTCCTGGAAAGTGAACCTGAGCACAGTCAGGACCGCATGTCTAAACCTTTAAACACAGAGGTAAAAATATAGCTTTGTGATAACCAGCTTATGAAGATATGCTATTGTTTTGAATCTGCAGCATAGCCAGACACTCTTTGTCAGACATCCCAACTGATCTGGGCTGATCCAGGACCAGTCTGCACTAATAGTTGAGCTCAGTTAACTTTCAGTGCAAATTTATAGCTGCAAATTATGTGACAGAGCGTTCACTCCACTAGATTATATCCAACACTGGATTTATTTGTCTTTTTGTGACAAATAATCTCCAGAAGTCTGATATTTAATGAGTAGCAGGTGGGAACCGGCCCAACTGAGATCAGTGCAGACTAGTCATGGACCAGGTGCCTCTCTAAAGCCTCAGTAAGAACATGTAGCATACACACACACACACACACACACACACACACACACATACATACAGATACACAGTCTCACACACACTCACATGAGAGAGGACAGACCTGGCTTCGGTAAAATCAGTTCTTATAGTTTGTTTTATCCCGTCTGGGAATACAAGATCAGAGTAGTTTGCCACATGAGACAGTACACGGAGTGCCAGACAGTTTTCACACATTTCAGTGATTAACGACAAAACACTTTTGTCCCAATGCAGTAAAAATATATTGTACCCCGAGCAGGTTAAAACACCACTAGGATCCAGGTCCACGCGAGGAGTGGAATTCATTTCAAACACGGGACCTTTTTTTTTCCTGTCAGCAGTGCAGGTTCATAAAACCAACATATGACGACGAAAAACAAAAAAAACAAAGAGTTGAAGGTTAATAACTTAAACAGGGGAAGAATAAATGTAAACTGTCCCTCAGAGAGAGAGATGAAGAGAGAGGACACTGAGGTGTTCTGAGGTGGTTTTGGCATTTTTTTTTAAAATAATCAAGCACCAGAAGTGGTGACTTTCTGATTCAGTGCCAAGTCCAATGACCTCAACGTAGCTCCGCCGAGAGCTGGCATGTCAAACTCCACACCTTAAAGATGTCCTTCAGAGAAAAAACAAAGTATTTGTTCTTTTTTTTGTTGATTTTATTTAAATCCTCAGTCGGAGGCATTGAATTGTAAATGTAAGACACATTTTGTCAACTAAAACACAAGTCTAATAGAGACTACGATCCTCCTAAAAGAGGAAAGTGGAGTTTTAGACCCCTTTTATTGTGTAGTAGCTGGCTCAATATTTGCCAGTAAAGTCTTGGCTATCGATAGGCCTTGTGCCGAGATGACCCCCGCCCCAAAAAACAACCAGACAGGAGAATTTATAAACAAAATGGCCAGTTTTTCACCATTTTGTCTTTGGTTGTTTTAGGTCTGCGTTTGTGGTCGCAGGCTGTTGTCGGGGGAGTCGCCTCCGGACAAGGCTGGTGACTCTAAACAGGCGAGGCTCAGCACTAGGAGCAGCTTAGGGGCCAATTACATTTCAAGTGTCCATTGAGTTAAACATCAAAAAAAAAAAAAAGAAAAAAAATGGCTACATTTCTTATCCCCTCCCACCCCACCCCCCGACCCCAAAAAAGCCATAAAATATACAATTCTTAAAATAAGGAATGAGGAATAAGCGTCAAAAAGAGGAGTAAAATAAGACAGAACCAAAATAAGTTAACTTTTTCCCTGTTTGCTTGTGTTCTTTGAGGGATTGAGAAATAAATATTTGAAAAGGGAGGTGTTGTTATTTTCTTTCACATATAAAAGGACTAATGTGAGCTTCATGAGCGAAAATGACAGTGGAAATGAAAAAAAAAACAAAAAAAACTGTGGTTGAAGTGCAATTCTTAATGCCAGTGGAGTTGGGATGGCGAACATTGACATCGTACAACCCGTTTTCTCCTCGCCACACTTCAGGCTTTCTCTCCACAGATCACCTGACCCCCAGTGGAATGCCATATACAGCTTTTACCCCCAAATTTATGAACATTACAAACAAGAGAAAAAAATAAATAAAAAGAGTGCCACACAAAGTCAGCATTCTCCCACTTGAAGTCATACTGGGTCTGCTTTTCTGCGTCGGGATGGGAAGTTGTTCTGTCGTTTTTTTTTTTTTGTTTGAAGGGTAACTTTTCTTTTCCGTCTCAGCGCAGCAACAGAATGAGTAACTTTCAAAAGTTTCCACCAGCAAACTGAACAAAGTAAAAGCGTCCATGCCACATCCACTGCCAGCTCTGAAGAGGATCAAATCTTTCCAAAAAATTTTAAAATGCACAATAAACACAAGTCAAACAGCAACAGAGGCAATAGTTCTATCCATGAGCTATAACTTTTTTTAAACTCCTTTTTAAGGTTTAATTCATTAAGCTATTTGTATGTACAAAAAAAAATTAAAAAATTGGACGGTCACACAGTCTTTAGGGGAGAAGAGAAAAAAATAAAGGAGGAGTTCAAACTGACGAGACAAAAAGGAGTACAAGAGTTATTGCTTGTTACTGCTGGAGACAGGATGGACATCTATTCCAAAGTTTGTTGTTGTTTGGACTTTTTCCTTGTTGCTGTTGTTTTATTTTTTTTGTCTTTTTTACCTCTTGGTTTGTGCCGTTTCTATGGACAGCTCTAAAGTAGGCAAGTGCAGGATAGCTTGTCGTAGCTGCTTGTTGAGGAGGGAGAAAACCAAACAAAACACACACACACACACACACACACACACACACACACACACACACACACACACACACACAAAAGTTCCAATTTCCACTCTTTGAAAATGCACTGAGCACCCACATTCGACAGGAATGTTGTTGTTTTTCCTCCATTTTTGTTTTTGGTTGTTATCCTCCGTGCTTGGTTGGAAACTATCGCTGCAGACACATTTTGTTTTGCTTTAAAAGCTCGGTGGTGGTAGATCTGATCTGCTTCCTTGTTGGTTTGTTTCACAATAGCACCAATGCGAGTGTCCGAGCTTCTGCAGTGTCAAGCAGAGGATACGAAAAACATTAAGACGGAGGTTAAATTCAGGGATGGAGGGACGTTTGTCATGGTCAAGCTGTGTTGATATGGCAAAGTTCATCCACAGTCTTGATCATAGTCCAGATTACATTATATCCCGTTTTTCCAGGGCCGACACCAGAACGTTAAGAAGGGATACACAGGACCAGCTCAACACACACGCACGCGCGCCCACACACACACACACACACACACCAAAGGAGACAGCACCCAACAGAAACTCTGAATTATTTCTATATGAATTTAAGTGCATTTTGGATTAAATTAGGGGTTGTGTAGCCTTAAGAAATTCAGACAATTGACAGTTTGAGTAAAGGAAACAATTATTTCAACTGTGTGGGTTTAAAATTGAAGATGTTCATTTTTCATATCAGCCAAGTCTGATCTCCCTTTAAAAGAAGATTAAAACCAATAGGCAGTTTCACATCACTGTGTTTGGGTCCCTGGTGTCGGTGTTGGTTCGGGGCAGCTCAAAGTCCAGAAATGAGAAAAAGCTCTCGGTGGAGGTCCTCCCACAGTGGATTCAGCAGCGCAGGAGGAGGGTGGGGTGGGGTGGGGGTAACTTAAGGAGCTGCTGAGAGGCAGGAGCGACAGGGACGCCATTAGCTGGGGGGCGTGGCTGTCGTCTTAGGGTGGAGGCATGGCTGGATGGACGACCAGATTGGAGGGCAGGCGGGTTTGGCGGGGAGGTGGTGGTGGCGGTAGTGGTGCGGGGCTCTAGGAGGAGAAGGCAAGTTTGACACTGCAGGAGGAGTAGCCCTCGTCGCTGGCCATGCTCTGCAAGCTGCTGTGGTCGTCCAGGTCGCTGGTGCTGGCTGTGCTCACACTGTCCAGCTCTCCATGGGAGAACTCCGTGCTTTCCACGTCCACCTCGATCTCTTCTGTAGCCGAGGACAGAGAGACGAACGGAGAGAGGGCGGAGGGAGAGAGAAGAGAAGAAATCTCTTTAGTAAAAAGTGACAGGATGACAGCGTTCTTTTAAGGATAAGGCTGGAAATATGCTTGATTTTTGCAGCGCTCAATGAAAATAAACTTAAAATGGTGCTAAAAAATGAGTTTCACTTGGTTGAACCAGGATTGCACCGTGTTGTAATGACAAAAAGGTAATGATAGCTTAATTTGGAAGTTTGTTACTCCAACTCATCAAAGTTAACCGAAAAACCTTCCAGGAAGAATTTGCATTTTAAACCTCTATCCAGGAAATAAGTGTTGATTATTTTCACCTGACTTCACACACGGTCCCAGAGGAGCTCTGGCCGGTACAACCTCATCGTGGTAAAATTAGCCAGAGAGCAGCTGGAGGGTTTGATGGCCTTGTAGTCGCCAAATTAAAATCCTGTTTAAAAGCTGCGGCCTCACTCACCTTGGTCAGAGTCAGAGCGGTCGGAGCAGAGGGTGGAGCCCACACTGTCCATGCGTATCCTCTCCCCCTCCCCTGGGCTGCTCTGGGCTGCAGCACCGCTGCCTCCCCGCAGCAGCTCCAGCTGGCGCTGGAGGTGCCTCTGCTCCCGCTCCAGAGACTCCAGCTGGTACTGGCTCTTCCTGTCTGTCTCTTCAAGTTTCTGGTCAGGAGGAGAAAGGGGAGAAAAAGAAAAGGTTAATTATGTGTACAAGGGACCAAGGCGAGATGAGAATGTTTAGATAAAGTGCTTAAGAGGACAGGATAGCCAGATAAAAACACGCTGAGAAAAAAGGTGAGACACAAGAATAGTAGATGGCTGCAGAGATCAATTGAGACAACTTAAGCGACAGTGCTGAGATACAGAAGAAATACATGTTAGTTTGTAAAGAAACTCCTCTCTGAAAGTCTTTCAGAATACAATCAGCACAAAACAAACAGCACCTGTATTAGCATTCAGATTCTAAACTCGTCGCGTCCCTTGGACTTTCCTCCTGCCAGCTCTGAAACCCCAAAATGATTTCCCTCACCTGCCTTGTTTACACCGTGACGCCTGCTTTACCCGCTGCCTCTGTTTATGCCTTGCGCCATGACAATATCAGCGCAGGCCGTGGCAGGGACTGATACAGCCGTGTGGTGTCTCTAACCTTGTAGTCTTCTGTCACGGTCGCCGACAGTGATGAGCGTGACTCCCAGCGACGGACCAAAACAATGGGCCATCAATAAGAGATGGAGAGTCTTAAGTTGACAGCAGCAGAAGTGCAGAGTGATTACGTCAGCGGTGGGGGGGAGGCACGACAACAATACCGGCTTTATGCTTCTCCGCTACGTGAATGCATGCTACCGCAGGCTTTTCCCATGCACACTGCTCAATCTCTGCCTGTCACATGCCTGTTTTTTAAGTGGATGGGAAAGCATGAAGCAGGATGTCTTAACGTGTTATATGCTCTGGCAGGTAAATTATCACCAGTGACCACATGAGTACTGGTTAAATTTTGGCTCAGGTTTGTTTGCATGAGCCAATTTTAATGCTGCAGGAAATGCATTTTATTTAAACACCCACAGCATGTTATGTCGAAGCATTTGGATGGACTTATTCATGGCTGTACTTAAGGTCTTCTGGCATTGGATATAATCTATTCACAATACTGATATTTTTATAAACTAAAAAGGTTCAAACAAGTGTTCCATTCAAAGCATTAATATAACAGAAACCTCTATTTACAATGCAAAGATAAAGTGGAGCAGGGTTTCCTACACATTCATATATTTGTAGTGGCCTGCAACGATTAAAATGTCTGTTGCCATTAATAGAATTTTTATTTTTGGAGCCCATTGTTCATTAGGAGCACTGTGGAAATATATATACCATTTGGTTATTGATTCACTACACTCTCAGAGCAGAGAGTGTACCCTGGGCAGAGATGGAGCAGCAGAACGCCAGGCACAGAGAAAGTGAATCTTAACGCGCTGGATCTAAATGCCTGCAGTCACTCACAGCAGTAGCGAAGCTGCAAAAATGTCAGACTTAAGAGAGGGGATGCAGAATGATAAAAAGACACACAGACACACACACACACACACACACACACACACACACACACACACGATAATAAAAACAGAAAGCTTGCTGACCCTGCTATCCACTGGCTCAGACTCCTCTATGTTTAAGACCATGTGCAGACAACTCATGCTGTGAATTTAGCATCGACCCGCTTGAAGGGTCATATGACGAAAAAAATGAAAATTGCAATAAAAATGCACACCGCTGTCAACAACAAAATGTAATCAGGTTCACCTCAAAAACATTTGTGCTTTGGCATCCCTGCCTCTGCAGCAACATGAATAAATTGCGTATTAAAAGTGATCCCAGCAGGGGGTAGTTGAATCTGGCAGCAAAGGTCAAAACAAATAAAATCCAAGCAGGGATTTATTTTTTAATGGAAGTGCATGTTTGTGCATTTGTATCAGCGTATCCATCTGAAAACTTGTCATTTTGTCATTTGAGCAATACTTTGTGTGTGTGTGTTATAATTATATTTTTATTTACTGGGTTTCAAATATATTTCAGATGCCACCATTGATCTATATTGCATGCTTAAATGCTTTGCTTTCTTCTTTCGCTGTGTGGTTCATGTTTGTGTGTCTTTAGCTTTGTGTGGGATAATTATCCTATACCTTTATGTGTGCTTTGGCTTTGTTGAGCAGGCCCAGGGTGGTGTGGCGGTTGCAGTCGGGTCCCAGGGGTATGAGGGCCTTCAACCTCTCGAGACACAGCCGCAGGTGAGCTCGTCTACGGGGTTAAGACAGAAATGGAAAAAGAAACAGAATGATTAGAGAAATGACAATGTACAGTAGGAAAGTCTTGACAGTAAAATGTAAAACACATACAGTATGTGTAAAAATAATTTCATCTTTCGTTGCTCAGTGCCTTCTCTCCATGTTTTTGAAAGAAATTGGGCCAATTTGCTCAGGTTTCAAAGGGTTAAAGGTCAGAAGGTTCTAAAAGGGAAAGTTCATACTTAAACACTGTTTAAACCAGCTCTTATACTGTAGTATATTATATTTTCTCATGCACTGATGACTGTCTAAAGATGTCAAACTATTTACACAACTTAACAAAACAACTCATTCACAATTGTAGAATACAGATTCTGAGCATCCGAGGGTGGATTTTCTTTTAAAAGGTCTGCACCTCAGCACCTAAATGTTAGCCGCATTCTGTCACCTTGGGATGCCGGCTCATTAAGACACATTGTATTCTTTGTGAGAAACCAACAGCTGCAGACCTGGCTCGTGTATTATAAATCCCCAGCTTATCGTTCAACAACACTGCAGGTTACATATGATTCACGTCCCACGTAAGCCTCGAGACGATACATTATCCTCTGCTGGTATTTTTTGCACCCAGCTTTAGTTACCCTTTTCAACTACAGTACAAACAAGTTTTATCTGGGGGGGAGGGAGGAAAGGTGTAATGGCATTTCCTGGACCGTGCTTGGCTGGTACGCTCCATCATCCTGACAGTCCCTTAGTCTGAGACTGCAGACAGGCCAGGGGTACTATCTATCCTGCTAATGGCTCCGAGTTGAGAGGTAAAGAGTGATAATTGTGGCTATAACACAATCAGTGCTCCATTAGTAGGAGCTGCCCTTTCAGCCAGCCTGAAGGGAAAAGTGGAGAGGTATTAAGAGTCAGTGGACTCAGCGGAGCCACCCAGGACCTCAGGAGGAGCTATCTCTGGAGGGAGGGAGCCCAAAGGAGACAAGCCCAGGGGACCAGAGCAGGAATTCACTACACTGATTACACCAGGGCATGACTGCTCTCTGTTACGCTCTGCTGCTTTAAGACTGGTGGAGATATGTGAGCACTGGCTCGAGTATATCTGTCTGTGTGCATGTCAGCGCGCGCGTGTGTGTGTGTGTGTGTGTGAGAGAGGAGGGGAGGTTCAGCTATGCATGGATGGTGTTGCCGATAAGAACACGAGAGAAGAGTGAGCCCTTACACCAGTGCAGTATGCGTGAGTGTGTGGTGCTTAAACTACGTGATCAAGACAAGCGCTGCATGTCTGGGGAGATAAAGAGGAGGTGCCCTGATTCTGTCTGTAGGGCTAAAAGTTGATGATGTCACAGGTACACACACATTTTCAACCCGGGGAGTTTGTAATGATGAGTCCGGCTCAGGTCATCTGTCTGTGTAATCACTTCTGTTCACAAGAGGAAGCAGAGTGCACCTTTGCTCTTTATCTGTGAAATGTCTGTGTTTGCCTCATCTGAACCCCGACACACACACGCGCACACACACACACACACACACACACACACACACACACACACACACACACACACACACACACACACACACACACTCTGATATCAGCTGGCAATTAATCACTTTCTGATCTTTCACAGCAGCCTGAGGGGAATACAGGCAGCTCCACCTGGGAGACGTCTAGGACACGCTACTGAGAGGACAACATGGCAGACTGTCTGTCTCAGTCATTCCACTTTTTTTCCAAAACTGCAATTATGATCATTACTTGATCATAAGTAAACCAGGCATTAAGTGCATTTTGCTAACCATCTTCAAATTAAGTAGGCCATGTACATGGAATGTTTCAACACTGCTGATAGGCCACTAAATTATTTATTGTGCAGCTGGAGCTGAAGAGCTGACACAAATATAATTTCACGTTACGTGCAAGAACAAACAAGTACTCGCTCATGGGCATCCCATTTTTAATCCTTAAAAACATGTGTGCCACTTGTGCATGTGTGAGAATGTCTTGTACACTCTTAGTTTTTCCTTAGTCACAATCATTTTGGGAGAGCTCGATAAAGAAGGCTGCCAGGGCTGAACGGGACACATTGGTCCTGTATGTCTGTCCGGTCTGTCGGGTGTCAAGTTAACAAACTCCAGACACCGGAGACCACGATCTTCTCCTCCACTCCCATCCAGATTAAAACAACCATCTCAGCAGACAACCTCAGATAACCCTCACTTACAGCCACTCCCGTCCTTCTTCCACCCTCCCCCTCTCCCTGACCCCGATGAGTGTTCAGAGGAGGTGAAGGGGTACGCTGACCGCACAGGCTCCGCTGAGCGTCACCACATATCTAGCCTTGGCTCTGACCGAAATATCCCATTATGGTTCTTAGCGCTAAGACTTCGATTAGTGAGTGCGGTGTGAGGCGTCACTGGTCGGGCTGCTGAATCACCACTTTTTGCCGAGTCAGTGTCAAACCACACACACCCTTTCACACCCGTATGATGATGAGGAGGAGGAGGCAGAGGAGGAGTCTGCCACGCTGTCGTCCCTCTCAGCACTTTGAGTCCTGGTTTCACAGCTACCTTCTGCATCATGTGGCCTCCTCTCGCAGCGACACATGCTACCGGGTTGGCGGCTCACTATGCCTCTTGTCGATAGGCAGACATGTGAGACGTCTGTGTGACATTTGTCCTAATCTCTGGGTGCATAACGTGCTCTGCTGTGATAACAACAGGAGCCCCAGAAAACGCGCAAGAGTGACTGACGGAGGAACAGAGTGTGACTGTGAGAGAGGAGAGAGTGTGAACTAATGTGTAAGTCACGGCCCTCACATCGAGCTGCCTCGTAATGGGAAGTCAAACAACTGGAACTCTTATTCTCAGCTGTCGAGTATTTCAGAAATCACTCTGGGAGAAAAAAAGATTATGTCCTCAGAGCTGCAGGCAACATAAGATAATGGCATAGACTGGTTTGTCATGCTAGTCTGCACCACCAGCACTATCTCTTACTGTCTCACTCAGGGGTTAAGGGTCATGAGCTACTAGCCACTGGTGCTGCCCCCAAGACAGGTCCCTAATCCCTGAAAAGGCTTGTTTATCATGTCAACCCACAGCCAAAGAGCTTAAACCATTTGCAGCTTACGATATGAGTGGCGGCTTGTGACCATAAATACCTGCGTGCTGCAGCCAGAATCTCTCTTTGCCTGTGCCCTCTTGTAGCCACATAACACTGCGACAGAGCCTACTGTTACCCGAGTTCTTAGAAAAGGCCGGTGCTAGTTACATAAACAGCTATGGATTTACTGTGCAGCCACATAACTCCACGTCCTCAGCTGCTGAAGCTAAGGATTGGTCAAGTAAACATGGTTTAAAGGATGTGACATCACAGGACAGCAGGCAGTGTCAGTAGGTTGTTGTTAATGTGGCTGATGTGACCTCGCTTTCATCAGGGGTTAAACGTCTCTACTGAGGGTAGTACTCACAGCAGGTAGGGCTGCACAGTTTATCATTTTTTACAATTGGCATTGTGATGTTAACTTTACGCAATAAATATATCGCCAAAGTATGCTAAATTGTACTCAGGGATTCTCTGAGTTACTTTAAAGAATGTATGAGTAGAGAACTGCACTTCAAAATGTATCTTGTTTTTGCAAGCATATTTATATAGCACATTTCATACCCAAAGGGGCTTAGAAATAGTAATTTCAATTCAATTTCAATATGATCTATTATGTTTAACACCACAAACCACAATTAAACTTGGATGGCTTTACAACATTACTCTGTCCTTGAAACCTCACAGTGGATACTTCTTTTTTTTCAGTTCAACATGCATTTGTTGTAGTATTGTAGCAGTATACTGAAGGCAGCAGATTGGCAGAACAGAGTGAACTTTAATAGAAGTTTATGTATTGCACGTAATATTGTTATCACAGTATTCAACAAGGTCATCGAATATCACATATTTTCCTGATATCATTCAGGCCTGCTTGCAATAGCATGTTAAGGAGCCAAAAGCAGAGCTAAAGGTATTAATAGCTGTACTTCAAGCAAAAAATATTAAGCCGAACCAGCGTTCTGGTTTCTTAATGTGAGAATTTGCTGCTTTAATTTGCCATTTATCATAGCAAATAAAGAGTCTATGAGTTCTGGACTGTTGGTTGAACAAAAGATGAAATCTGAAGATATCACTTCATCAAAATTGTCAGAAAAAATTGTGATAACCATTTTTTAATTTATTTCAAAATGCTAAAACAAAGTGGATGGGAATTGTTAGTTGTAGCCCTACTGTTACTGTTTATTGAATATGTTTAGCTCAGTTAAAAAAAAACTTTTTTTAAAAAGTCATAAATGTAATGATTATAAAATGTCAGTTCACATACAAAGATACTTAAAAAAAAAATCAACCAATCAACCAAAGCAAAACGATAAAAGTAAAAATCAGACTATAACTGTAATACATGTTAGGATTTATACGCTGTTGCTCTGCTTCTTTGCATTTCCAGTGTCTAATGAATGGCACAGCGAGCTGTAGGGTGCCTGAACAGGGAACTCTTCATCTGTGGCAGATTACATAACACGTGGCCAGTTGCTACCAGGACCTGTGCTCCAAACTGTCACGCACAGCAGGGATATCAAATCCCTCGCTGACAATAAGACAACACAGACAGAGAGGCCTGGTTTTGCCTCGTATTCAGTGGTGGGAGATTTCTGAGTATGCAAGCAATATAATAGCATGTTTTACTTTGTTTTTGTTTGGTGTGTTTTCTTTTTTTGTTGCCTTGCGGGTATACCTGAACTAGCAGCTGCTTTTGAAATCCCACGCCCTCTCTGGTAGTGAGGCAGTGAGCTTCTGTGGACTCGAGTCTCCATGCAGATCGATTCATAATGTAACTGGCTATTCAAAGGAAACCACATCTAAAGCTGATCTCCCACGACTTCGCGGGAGTTACCTGGAACACACAGCGTAAATGTTTGCAGCTTGTAACAACGTTTATAAAAGAACAGCAGAGATGGAGAGCTTTTAGTTTTCACTTGTTATTGAACATAGTCAGTTGTTTTCATATGTCTCCTACAAAAAGTCTAAATAAATGGTGGCTTGGCTCAGAAATGACCCTCAAACATTATAAAACCATTTTTGAAATAAGGGCGAAACATTCATTTCAACAGCCACATTGCAAGTATTATTAATCATTCACTAAAATAAGAACAGTCCAAGGCAAAAGATGTCTTTTAAAAATAAAGATGCCGACTCCACTCAAAAATAGGAGAGTTAAAGTGTGCAAAATCCTAAAGGCATGACCTGGAGCCAGCCTTCCCTTTCCTCCTGAGACAATGGGACGCTTCCACTCTACCAGTGTGTGTGTGTGCATGTGTGTCTCTTTCATGCTTGTGTGTGTGTTCCTGTGGCTTGTGTTCTTGATGGGCCCCAGATGGGTACGCAGGCAGGCAGCTCTGCCTTTTGGCTTTGACATGTGAGCGAGCAGCCAGCCGGCCCCGGGTCACTGCACCACACCTTTCCTCTTCATCCACCCTCTCCTCTCATCCCGGGCTCCCCGTGAATCACGTGTAGCAGGACCTGCCCTTTTCTCCCAGATCTGACTCTGTTCAGTCCTCTTTCCTTGCTTCACTTCAGTTAAATTCAAATGCCTCATTTGTAAGGTTAAATAACACTGCAAAACATTTCTATTCAAACAGATCTGTCGTCATCTCTGTACCGCTCTTCCTCTCACTGTGTGCTGCTTCACTCGTTCTTGAAATGCGTCAAACTGCCTCCGATGTGATTGAAGCAGAGTCCTTTTAAAGAAGCACTTTGAAGCTCTCCCTGCTGGTATGGGAGAGCTGCCCACCACAGCTCTTACAGAACCTACGCACATCATATGTACATCTCTCTCTCTTTCGTCAGTACAGCCAACAACAGCTCTGCTGCACTCAACCTCCCCTCGTCCTTGTATCATCTCATGCACACAAACGGAGTACATGTGCCTTTGGATGGGCACTGAAGGGCACACACACACAACTCTATGCACATGCATACACACACATTTTGATATCTGATATTGCTGTAGTCAAAAGCTGGTGTCAGACAAACAGCCCTTTAAATTTCTGTCAGTGTGACATGAAGCAAGTGTAATATCAGCAACAGGCTGCAATTCTCTCATGACGATAAGGGCAATCAGTGCAGTGGTGTCCTGAAAATATTCAAATGATTCAGGAGGGATAATGCAAAACAGAGGAACCAAAATACCAAAACACAGACGGTCTTGTCTTTTACAGTGTTAAAGGAACACTTCACCCACAGAATTACTAAATTACTCAAATTACTATATCAATTACTCAGCCAATTTTAATTCATGAAGAAAACTTTGTTTTTCTCGCATACTAAACAGTCCACAAAGTATTCAAAACGGATATCGAAACATCCATTTACAAACTCTCACACAACTTGTGCAGTATTATCCTAGTCTCATTTATCCAGTTCTGTGCTCAGTACTTCCAAAACACATGCATTTTTTGTTAAAAACTTACTATTTAAAACACTTCTGCATAAACAGTCTTGTGCATGGATAAGTAGCATCTCTGGGTAAGCACATGTGTTTGAACTCTGCTCAAAAGACTAAGCAAAGCTCAAACACATGCACTTACCCAGGCACACTTTTTTTTTTTCACCGTTGAGGCACGAGAGAAAAACAAAGTTTTCCTTAGAAATTCAAGGTAAGGTTAGTAATCTAAATACCAATTGTCATTTAGTGAGTGAAGTGGTCCTTTAAGCTGAGTACCGGGCCTTTTTAACATCAGGACAAAGCTCAGAAATGTATTTTTCTGAAACTAAGGAACTTCACCTGTATCACAACTGCAGGAGCCTCATTCCATTTAACCAACAGCCCATACTTGTTGTATGAGAAAAAGTTATCAGCAGCTCCAAAATGGGCTGTAAAACAAAAGCCCCACTCTGCCTCAACTAGTGCACTTTATTGTTTAATTCACTCAGTCTCAAAGCAAGCACTTATGGTCTCTGTATCAATATCAGGACTCAGGATGGGAATCATTTTCTGTTATATTGACACTAGATTTAGCAGACTTTCCAAAAATGTGACAATCTAAGATTAAAAAAGTGAAAAAGTCTTCCTCCCACCAAGCTGTATGTTTTTCTTTCCATTATCGGCAATTTTCCAATTGGCACATGAATATACATAAGGACCTTAAAGTCCCCGAGTTAGTTCCTAGGACAATTTTGTTTTTGAAGTCTACATTTCACGATACTATCAACATCTAATCTTCCAGTATTTTCACGCTGCTTTTAATGGGGCACACATCAACTAAATTTTCCTTTTGTTGTGCAGAGATGTTATTTTCAAGATAATTCTTCTGACTAAAATACACATTTTACTTGCTTCCTGTCACTTTGAAGACAGGACTTGATGGCTATCTATACAATTTGGGAGCCATCCAGACAATTACTGTCTTTTCTCTGCTGCTTACACAAACTCAAAGCCCCACTTGATTATTTTCTCTGTCTGCTTAACAGAAATCTGTCCAAATCTGATCCCTGGCATTTCCTGTGGGTATTGAGAGGAGAAGGGGCTGAGCAGAAAAAAAGCAAAATGCATATTCATGTGAGTGTTCTTTATGTGTGAATAAAATAAATGGTAATAATAGAGCACCTGGGCCTGAAGAGTGACACGGACAGAATGGTATTTTTTCCCCTTCTTTTCATAAACCAAAGGCAGCTGAAAACAGCACTGACAAAGCAACCAGTTTCTGCTTATTTTTCATTCAAAGTCCTCTGAAACCTGCAGCGTTAGTCGAGCGCGAGCGATGAAGAGAAAAAAAAAAGGCTGCCCTAGATTCCAAACTTGTGAATACATAAATAATGGATAACTTCTCAGGCCATCCAAGATGTCTGACATAATTACTGGACGTGCTCTTAAAAGGGGAGGGTCAGATTTCCAGCCCAGATACCAGTCAATACACTTCTCTATGGCAAATCCCACACTCTCTCAAACCCATTTAACACACACACACACACACACACACACACACACACACACACACACACACGATTTGACCTACTTATAATACGTGCAGAGGGGGAGGAAATTTGACCCTTCACCCAGTTATTACACTAATTACACATCACCAATGACCGTCTCAGCAGTAAATCTCCCCAATTGACATGCGAAAGGAAATTAAGACATCATTACAGGGGCCATCTTAGGGGAAAAAAATAAAAACTTGACTTTGGGAGGGAGTTCTATTGTTCCTTCTCTGCCTGACTCTTTCGAGTGTCGGGGCTCATTTAAAGTCGCAGTAAATCATGATTCACAGCAATGTCAAAGATTATTGGAGTGATTAGAGTATTTTGTAATGCAAAGCCTCATTTAAAGTCGACTAAGCCATGTCCACTGAGCACTACATCAAATCATCGGCAAATTATCTCACTATGCGGTGGAAAGCAATTAAATCAAACTGGGAATGTGGGCACAGATGTCTTCTCCTTTCTCTGCTTTGAGCATTATTTTCCAAAACATTCCAAATCCATTATTTTATGGTTAAAAATAGCAAGCGTGAGATGCAGGTTTGCTTAGATGTTTCAGACCAGTTGCTAAGGCGAATCACATGTAAGGCTCCCTCTTTCAGATCATGCATAGTAAAACAACATGTGAACATGTGGCACAGTGATCTATATGCTGCAGATGGTAACATGCAATATACATGGAGAGGAGCTCAATCCACATGGCAGTATATACATTTGTTTCCCATGATGCTTTGCTGTGACTATAGGAATCTCTGACATGCAACCAAACTGTCGAGGACAGATGATCACGGCTAAAAAAAAAGAAAAAAAGAAAAAGTCACGCTCCTGATGGCTTGGTGGATTAATGGAATTTAACTAATTATATTTTGGCCTCTTGTATCAACACCTGGACCATTTTCAGCTAATTTTGGTTTCCTGGCAGTCTAATACAAAGCAATAACATACTTGAATTTGCTTAATTTATAGTGAAATGAAGTGTAATTATTTGATCAGGAGAATAAACCTGAAATGTGCACTACCAACCATCCCCGACACACTGTAGCCCACACACATAAAGCATTATAGTGTGACAAAAAAAACCACACACAAACTAGAGGACACACAACGATTCTTTGTGTTTGCTCACCACCTTTGTGTACTGGATCGCTGAGTTCACACAAAGAGCAGGGTTGTATTTTCTGCTAAAGATGCCTCTTCTAGGATTCTCTGTTTTTTATGCCCCCTATGGAGGGGTGGGGGTAGGGGGTGTCATTCTCCCTCTCTCACATGACTGCGGTTGCAGCCAAGGTCACATGTTCACCCATACAGACAGTGGCACCTGACTGAATAGGGTTTTTTTTAATAGGGGAAACTACCACTCACTAGGTTGACTGCTGGAACAGTCATCACAGAGCCAACAGCCTGGCTGCAAAACTGGCGCCCGACATATGTGCTTAAGCCAACTACAGCTTTATTATCTGAGCTATAAATGGCACATTCAGGAAATGACAAATGCAGATGGAGACAAGTTTATATGTTGAACCGGCGTGGATTAGGATGGTGAAATTATTATTCTAGTTTTCCCTTCATGCTGGAAACTTAGTGTGGATGATTTATGATTTCACAGATGGTTCTGGCATTAGCCCATGGATGGCACGTGATGTGTAACTCACATTTTAGAGTCATTATTGCCCACTGGACAATGGATTGGACTGCGACACACACTGTTAGTGGGAACTAGGGCTGGGCAATTAATCAAATTTAATTTTTAATGACGATTTTATATTTAAAGTTTTAAAAAAATCCACTGTTAAAAAGATACGTTTTTTAAGGTTCAATAAGTGCATGACGTTTTAAATGTTTTCAATTATAGTAATAAAGCATTTCTCCAACAAAAAAAAAAACTTCTGTTTTCATTCCTTTGAGGATCATTGCGACTGATAATAACACTGTATAGAGTCATACTACAAAACTGCAAGATTTTTTGAGATAGTTATCATACCCTGAAAATCTCATACTGTTGCAACCCTGTTTCAAAGTCAATGGTTAAATAATTGTGATCGCAAAAGTGACCAAAATAATGATTGTTATTTTTACCATAATCGAGCAGCCCTAGTGGGACCTTAAGACAAACCTATGGGACTTCAGATGACATCCTAATACTATGCTAACACTTCAGCTGTATATACTAGCTGGTGTGGTGAAAGTTTGCCCTAAAGCAACTATAGGCTTTCTTTTCTTTCTGACTGACTGATGCTTCCCTCATCTCCTTTACAAAACACGGACAGATGGGATGGATGCAGAGAGTCAGAGCGAGATAGAGAGGGTGAAATATATACAGAGTGGGGGAGGAAGGGAGAGTGTTCTGTCTGTGTAATCTGCCCAGAAACTAGCCATGGGCACAAACGAGAGCCAGTCTGTCAAGAGTTCCACTAGGTTTACCAATGGTAAACGATGAAAATCCGCTCTATCGTTTCAAGTTCTGTCTCAGATTTTTTACATCAATGCAACGTCTGGACAAATACCATGAAATACTAGGAAACATATGAAAGACGCACATGCTTAGTGTTGAGCACATTCATCTGAAGAGCCATGAGTGCGTATATTTTATGCACGGGTGACAGCAGTGGAAATTTAACCCCTAACCCTAAAAGATTAAGAACTAGGCGTTAACCATGGAGCTACAAAGGTCACAGGACTCATGAATTGGGTCAACAGTATATCCTTTGTTTTGAGTGACAGCAGTTAAGCGCTTATGAGGCTACTTGATCAAGATGTTTATCTTCACGTCTTTCGCCTGACAGTGAACATAAAATGAACAAGGACACAGAACTTTGCGTCTATTGATAGAAACATACTATAACAACAGCAGCTCAGATAAAATGCTCTCATTCGAGTGCTGCCTTCCTTGCGGGGCTATGATATCCAGTGGCCCACGCCCTAACGCTCCAATCATTGAGGGTATTACTACACTGTCCACAATGACAGCTGATTGTTAAGTTTGACAAACAGGGCTGAGGAATGAGGGGAATGCTCATCTGCCTCCCACACACAGCAACCGCGTTCTTGTCTAAGGAATTAAACAACTATTAACAAGTCTTGGGATTCCACGGGAAGCACGCTGTATGGTGACCCATATTCTGGTTAGATGGCGGGGAAAGAAAAAGAAATGCAGAGGGGGTGAAAATGCATTGCTGCATGTGGGTGGGTGGGAAAAGGGACTTTGATATTTCTGAGCATTCAGGCAATTGTGACCTCAATCCCAAAAACGAGATTCAGTGTGTGTGGAGGAGCAACAGAACGAGTATTTCAGATTGACAGTAAAGCTCACTGTAAAAACGTATAAGGATTCAGGGCTGAACCCACACTGGAAACTGCGGGGCAATAAAATGCAAATGGGACTTCAGAAATCAATTTGAACTTGCAGGAACCCACCCCACTCCTGTCAACCAATCCCAAGGCCACAAGTGGTAAATAAAGCAAAACGCAGATGATTACTAGGCAGACCAATGCCGTTTTCACACTAAACTCGCTGAAGCCACTCCGAGCCACAAACAGCATCCGCCATGCATAGCAACAGTGCAGAGGAGGGATGGAGGACAGATTGGGATAAAGTGGAAACAGGGGAGACGGAGATGAAGCTAAGGACAGATTGAAAGGAAAAGGGGATGAAAGAATAGTGCAGAAAATTTGCTCTCTTCGAGCAGCAGACATAAACACGTGCTCACACACGTACACACACGCACGTGCATCGGTCGGAGTGGTGGTGGTGGGGGGGTGTGCTCACTGTGCGGTGGGGCCAAGAGACTCTGGGGCTGAAGCCCATCACTAACACACGGATTAGTTCACACGTGCACACTGCCTTTTAATCTGCTCCACTGACAAAGGTTAGAAGAGAGAGAGGGGAAAAAAAGAAGGCGTGAGACAAAGAGATGGAGTTGACGGAAGAGATGGCCATAGAAACAGAGCGAGAGAGGAGGAGGGAGATGGAATTAGTGGGACAGAGGGGATAAGAGATGGAGGAGGGGACATGCCTTGAGGTGCACTGTACAAGAAGCACACCACCTTTAAGTAATGTCATGTAATCAATACACTTGTCTTTAGCGAATGCCCTAAATCCCTTTAAAACACACACATATGGATCTTGTGACCGGACTTTGGAGGGGTAAGGGCAGGGGCTTTGGATTAAAACTCCAATATGGCCTGGCTCCTAAAATGGGCCTGGTGTAAAGCCAGGGAGATCCAGCCAGATGTTGGCTCCAGGGGGGAGGGAGTGGGTGGTGGGTGGTTGTGTGTGGGGAGGGAGTTGCTCTGTCAGTCCACATCCTCTTTACAACTGCTGGTGTGTTTTAATACAACCAACAGAATACAGTCTAAATATTCTATCTCAACCTTTCTATGTGCAAATACGCAGATCCAAAAATACAGAGGCACGCACTTTCTCACTCATCTCGGTTAAACTCACTAACTTGTCTAGCAAAGACACTTTACAAAGTTGGCATAGTTGTTAGTTTTCGACACAGAAATAGAATAGAATAGAACAGATTAGAACAGAGTAGAAAGCCTTTCTAGTCATTGTACAAGTATAATGAAATTTGGAAGTGCAACTTCTAAAACAGAGCAAATATTAAAAATATAAAAATGACACGAACTGGGGTAGAAAAGAAAAAATGATGGGGAGTTATGTCATATTTATGAATTTGTTTGAATTTAGCATTCTGATGGCAAATGATGACATTCAGCGTACATGCTGATGATGAGAGGATGTGAGGTAGATGATCCAAGAGTCAGGGGTGGGGACTTCTCTCACTGCTTCTTCATCATAAGCTCTCATTGGTGAAAAGCCAACCTCTATGATTGGTCAGAAGGCAGTGGTGTTTCCCCCTTTTTCCCCAGCTGTACGGCTAAAAATAGAAGCCATACTCAGATTTAGACTAATTGAGTCTGTCTTGTGTCTTTAGCAAGCATCCTATTTTTTCCCTTTTTCTATCTCAGTCTCACTCTCTCTTTACGGTACAAATTAAGTTAGCTGCTAACGTGACCTGCTGCTCCAGGAAGGAGGAAGGAAAACAGGAGTGTTTCTTCCAGGAACAGCATGTAACCGCAGTCTCATCCATTTGGCCAAAAGTGGGCTTATCAACAAGCCCGACACAATGCCGTTAATGGAACAGGTTGAACAGCACACTATGTGGGAGGAACTGAACACTTTGCAGAATACCGCAGTACAGCCTGAACATACAGTCCTCTATTTCAAGTTGATTAATTTGAACACCTACAAACGAATCCCTGCAAAATGTTCCCATTTCTGTTGTACAAAAATTAAAACAAGCCTGGACAGCCAGGGTTGAAGCTCTGCTGACTAAGCCCGTATGCTCAACCGGCCTTGTTGCGTTTGGTTACACTGTCTTTCCACAGAATCCTGTGCGGATGCACTTTTGCAGGATAAGGGCACAACAAGAAGGCGCCAAGATAACACACGAGTCAAGCGTCACAAGAGCGAGACATGACTGGATTGATGGGTGAGGCTTCAAGTGCCGACATCCCATCCCCTGTGAGGGGCCTTCTTTACACCTGTCTGCCGAACATCTGTGTTGGGATGACTTCTGAGGATGTGAGGAAAAACAATGGTGACCTCTAATTTTACATTGACTTCTAACATATGACAGCAAGCCACTGGGACTGCCAGGATATGTCCACAGAGCTGCAAAGGTCTGCAGTCTATGCTTTAAAGTTCTCCAGTATAGCTAAAAGGGCTGCCAAACCAAAGTCTGGGGTTCGACTCATCAGTCAGAGACTGCTCAGTCGACTGAGATTGCTATAAGTCGAGCAGTCCTTTTTTTTTGTGTGAGTCAGTGTGCTGTGCGGTGTACTTCTGAGGATGTTTTAGTCCCCGGATTTTGTTGCAGAGTGAGCACTCTTGACTTTCATCATACTTTTTTTTGTTACAGGCTGCTGTTGACAAAATGAAGTGACACAGAGGGGGAGAGACTTTGCACCGCAAGGCTCCGAAATAACATAATCCTTCACATGCATGCTGCTATTACACTTAACTGAGCCCGTTCAAACGTTATATGAAAAAAAAAAACGTTGAATATTCGTACTGAATAGCCATATCCGATACAACTTGCATTTTAGTTGGATACAGCCCTAATAGCTGATTCTTCTGTCAAATTATACACATGCACATGATACTGAAATTACAGCAAATATAAAATAGATTAGTTGATTATAGATAATAACAAATGAGAAATACAATGGTGCTTCTTTATTTTATATGCCAATTCAAACAAAAACTGCAATATGCCAAGCTCAGTTGTCTTACTGGGAAGTTATCACTGCAAGAAGAAGCTACAAGAAGTATGTAGCTTATATTAACAGCTAACATTGAAAGAGGTCTGCTATTCCTACTTCCTTTCATCCTTTAGCACTGCTCTGTCCCCCTTGACGCTTGTGCTTTCCTCCCCAAAATTGGCTTATTAGGAAGTGAGAGAACTGGTCGTATTTGATCTACACTGTTTCTCTTTAAGGTTATGGATTTTTCAATCTCTTGATGTTAAAGGCAAGTGTCTCTCTTTAAAAAGTATGAGACTGGCCCCCTGAGAGTGCCAATCTACAAAAACTTCTCTACTGTCAGAAACCTGGCAACCCAGCAGTTAGGTGCGATTGAAAGGGAAAGCAATGTAGGGTAATTCACTCCTCCTCAACCTCAACTGAAAGCTACACAACCACACGGCAAAACTGAAAATGCAAGTAAGTTTAAGGTAGTACGTGCTTTCCTGAAGTGCGAAATACACTGTTTAAAGAAGGTACTATCAACATCTTATGAACTTAACTTGATCACAACTGGGCACCTGCCACACTGGTTGGTAGAGGAGGCATACTTCTAGCCACAACCACAAATTGTCACCACCTGACTGTTTGCAATGACTTTCCCCATCCTGATACTGGCTCGTGTCTCAATGTGTTAATTACAGGTCGGATATGCTCACTGTGTGCACGCTGACACAGTGCGAGTGTAGATCAGGCTTGCGTGCTGCTTCCCTTAGTCAGGTGTGTTTGACCTATCCCTCTGCTCATCCCATCAGCCTGTCAATTACTTCCTCGTCCTCTGACACCGTCGTTAGCTAAGCCAAGCCAAGCTAGGCTATTAAGGACTAGCACCGGGTGGATGGGGAGGGGGGTGCGGGGTGCCCCAGCACGTGTGCGTGCTGTAGCTGGGCTCACCAGACCAAAGATCAAGTCCCTTAAGCCGCTTTTGTGAGCCAAGAAAAGCTTACAAGTCGTCACGTTGGTCAGAACAAATGGTCCCAGTTTAAGGCCCTGCAGCAGGGCCTGAGAATAGGCTGCACTCACTGGGCAGACAACAGAAAGACTGGTAAAGCAGTTTGGCTTTCTTCATGGAGCATCAGCAAAGCCAGAGAAAATGTAGCCCTGGCTTATTCATGTTTGACTGCTCATCCAACCCCAAAGGCTGGAGCAACGGAACTGAGTTTATAGCCCACTGGTTAAAAAGAATGGAAATACATGAAGGGCTTCAATCCCAGCAGAGTTATGTACCATTTGAAAAATGTGACACCTATTCATTGATATTCAGCCGTGAGTTTTCCTGCCTGGAGTACATGTTACTGAAACTACTGTCTAAAACAAGGCCTGTAGCTGTAACAGTTACATTCAGTCAGGCATTTTTTAGTTAAATAAGAGAAGTAAGATCTAAAACTGACTATTTATCAGCTCATATATTCATCAACATAAAGAAAGCTTTGCACATGCAAAAACACACACAAAAAACAATAATGAAGACAGTGAAGAACACCCACACCAATCCAAAGTTGATGGCAAATGAGGCGTGACTATCTTCATTTACCATTTCACATACCACTGAGCCAAAACAAATCCCGAGAGGGCAGACCTCACGGATGCTCCTTACATGCCACCCAAGGACAAACATCTCCTGCTTCCAATGGGCAAGCCTTTTTAATATTCCACAGGCACGCACTGAAACGGTGTTTAACCCACACTGTTTGCCCAACTCCCCTCGAATCAAGCGGAAAAGCTAATATTGCTCCCACTGCCTGGATACTACGGGTCAAAAATAATTTGCTGTGTGTATTATGAGCTTGGCCTTGATAAACAATATTAAAATGAATAGGTCGCTGTGGACGAGGAGGGTAAATGATAAACGATGGTTCTTGTGGATTTATTGTGGCAAGTAAAAGCCTGTTGTATTGATTATCCATAAACAGAGTCATCATCCAAAAGGGGGAGAAAAAACAAGATTGAATAACAGATTAAACTCTTGGCAGTGAATATTGTGGTGTATTACTGAGTGTGTAAACAAGGATCACACGACAACTAACCTGAGCTGGGGAATTTGTTATCAACATGTTTAGGGGAAAAGGACTAATAGGCGAAAGGCTGTGAGATCAAAGCGGTGAAACTGCAACATGCAAGCCTTTTACTGTTAAACCTTGTCAAGGCAGTGTAATTTAGTAGTGACATGAGGAAGTGAAATAGGGCTGTTAGGAGGTACATGATCAAAGCGGCAGAGCCACCAAGTTATCTGGTCCCGCCGCACAGTGTGAGCATCTGGAATGTGGTTGTTTTTTTTTCTTTCGGTCCCTTTTATCCACATCCTGTGGTCTCCTCTGTCATGGCGAGACTGCTCGTCACAGAGGTTATCGGGACCTGTGGTAGCCATGCAAGGCAAATCGTCTCGCAGGCTGGCGGCAGATATATGGGGTTGATAAGTGTTAAAAAAAACAGGCCGCTGTAAGGATGGACCATAAAGGCGCTTGCTCCAATTTACACGTCTTGAAAGTTTGCTGAGATGGAACGAAATCTGCTGTAGCTGCTGTAGAATCATGGTATAAGCCCGACACATTTGAGTGAACAACTTTTCCCGATACATATAGCTTACAGTGAGGCATGTGCTTAAAGGGAATTGGATTAACCGCTGGCAAAAAAATAACCCCAAAAACCGAGGGGGATTATAAATGATTCTAAGTGTGCTTCTAAAAAGATGGATTACCATTTCAATTTTTACCCTCTTTCTTTGCTAATGGAAATCTGAATTGGTCTTATTCTGTTCAACTACTGAGCAACAACACCACACTCCATGTGCTGAGCTGAAAACAAAGACAAGAAGGGGGAGAAAAAACAGGGTGTCAGTATCTGGATTTGGTACAGAGGTGTGGTACAGGACGCCCTGTTCCCGAGTCCAGTCTGTTCTGCTGCAGCTCTCTCTCTCTCAGAGTCTGCACAGACTAGCAAGGTGCAGCCAGGAAAAGGAGGAGGGAGAGGATGCAAGTTGATGATGATGATGGGAATCAAAACACACCAATGCAACACTTATGCTGTTGAATGCACTTCAGAGGGTAAATTAGCAAAAAAGCAGTTTTAGAATGCATAGTTTTATTTCACTTAAAGGGATACATTGCAGAATTTCAACCAGCTTTTTGTCATAATAACGTGGACAGTATGTGTAAATAATCTGTGGTAAACTTCCCTCCATCTAACCAGTGCCTGGATCTCCCTGCTCCTCTCCCAGCAAAACACTGCTGGATGATGCATTTTGCGCATCCAGCAAGTTTCGTTGGTTCTGTGGCTTTTGCTGGAACTACAGGCTGCACTTCTGCATTTTTGCACTGTCCACCTCCCATGCCATCACCATGGACGCCAAAAGTATAGTGGTGGATGAAGAGACAACCCCCCCTTCCCCCTTTCAAACTAAGACCAAACTCTGATCACTTAGTAAAACTAGGCAGTGCTGGTCAAATACAAAACAATAAAAAAAATATTTTGTTTTCAGAAACATACTTGAGTGCCCTGTTAAACTGTAAAATCAAGAGTCTACAAACAGGAAGTGGCCGTCATACTGTTGCATAGTGAAAACGGAGACTGAAAATACTGACATCACATGTTAAAATTAGGCAGCACTGATCAAATATTAACCAAGTTTCTGTTAAGGTGTTGCAAGCAAGAGTGTTATTAGCCTGGTATGAGGTAGTGTGTTCTGGTAACTGTAGGTGTTCTACCTCTTGAGAAAAAGCAAATGCCATCATTTTTCTCTGTTTTCTCTATTTCTACTACGTAGACAGCCTAGTTTTATGAAAGGACCATCTTTCTAGTAGTGAAATACTTCTTTAATCAAATTATCTATCTAATGGTTCATAGCAGCAGTAACCATAATTCAGTGCTGAAACAAGCCAGCAGTGATCCCTTCTGTTCAGCCATCTACAGACTTTACACTAGTCTGCTCTGATTGGCAGAGATGACTATAATTCATACATGGCCATAGGAACAGGCCATACTACAAAGTATCTGGCTATGTGAATGTGGAAGGAGTGACGAAAAAAACCTTCACACTCTGTTGTAGGGACAAACGTCTGAGCCGGCACCTTTTTTTCTTTTGAAAATGTATTTGTGTGGGTGGAACACTGGAAAAATGCAACCCCGCATGGGTGCTGCAATCTGCCGAGGCCATTCAACCGACCGGCTGGCCTTGTGTGGCATCGCGTACAAGCACCAAGATGACACATCAACTCTTGTCTATATTTAACTCACTGGACGTCTCTCCTTCCAATGTTCCCATCCTTTTAGAAGAGGCTGCCAGGGAGAATGGTGAGAAAAACAGGCCGAGGTGATATGTAATTATGCTGAATGGATCCAGCCTCCCACATCCTTTCATTGTACCCACACCCCTCAAAGATAATGAAATTGAAGGCATGTTTTTTTTTCTCCATTTACCATAAATCCTGTGCGTCTAGCCACTCTTATTTATGGTGTCGAAGAAAACCCTTAACAGCTTGACTCTTGCAGCCTGCAAAGTCATGAAGCATAAACAGCGGCAAGCACCCTATGTGGGTGGTGAACTCAATCTGATAAGGGCTTCTAAGAAACCAATG